>NW_015386672.1:2722-10222 GCF_001527695.2 Protobothrops mucrosquamatus | reverse complement strand
CCTAAGTGAAGCACTGCAAAACACTTGAAAGCATGCACTGTAAGTGAACATTATCATCAGGTTAAGACTAAAGTAAGTCCTTGGAAGATCTTCCAGAACACATTAAAAAAACCATTGTCAACTAGTAAGGAGTGATAGTAATAAGAAGGAATATTTGCAGCCGTAACCTACATCACAGCTATCCCCTTCCCCAAAATGGTTCAAGGGCAGAATGTGAAACAGACAGGTGTTACTGACATATTTTCATAGCCATTCAGAAGCACAGGAATGCAAAAAAGAAAAAGAAAAGAAAAGAAAGAAACCAGAGGCTTGGCAACAGACTACAAAGGGAGTCTTGAGATTGCACAAGACTTCCTAAGGCAAATAGGTACCGCTCCTTCAAATATCCAAAACAAAACAATTTAGTCTATAATTAGACTGGCCGATTTAGTCCCTACCTGAATTTCAACTTCAGGCATAGGCCTTTAGAAGTGCTTTTTTTTTTCCTTTCAAGACGTGGTTTTGCAGCTTCTCCAAGTCAACCACACCTTGATCCTGGCTGAATTGATGGTTTCAGATGTACAGGTCGACCTCACCTTACCCACAGTTTGTTTGGTGACCGTGCAAAGTTACCATGGCGTTGAACAAAGCAACTTATGAGCACTTACGACCTTTGTAGCATGCCTATGATCATCTGACCAAAATCCAGATGCTTGGCAACCTTTTCATACTTGGGACCGTCGCTGCGTCCCAAGATCTTGGGATCCCCTTTTACAACCTTGTGACAAGCAAAGTTGATGAGGGAGCCAGATTCACTTAACTACCATGTTGCTAACTTAACAGCTGCACTGATTCACTTAATAATAAAGTTGGAAGGGACCTTGGAGGTCATCGAGTCCAACCCCCTGCTCAGGCAGGAAGCCCTATACCATTTCGGACAAATGGCTGTCCAGTCTCTTCTTAAAAACTTCCAGTGAATGGGGCAAAACTCACTTTAACAAATGTCTCACTTAACCACGTCCATTTTGGGCTCTCCCTCCAGGATTTGTAGACTTTTGTAAAGTAGGCACTTTTAATTAAGCAAAGCAAATTTCACTTAGTGTAGGAAAGAGGTTCGTAAGGCAAGGCTTTTTTTGAACGTCAAGAAAGAGCCTAACCTGATGAAGTTGCTTCCAGTTTTGTACCTTGCTTCCTCTTACCTCGTTAACCCCTACATCAGTGGTTCTCAACCTTTTTAATGCCGCGACCCCAACCGATCGTAAGTCGAGGACTAAACCGGTCGTAAGTCGAGGACTAAACCGGTCGTAAGTCGAGGACTAAACCGGTCGTAAGTCGAGGACTACCCAACCGGTCGTAAGTCGAGGACTTTCCCTGCCCGGGAGCGCCACCCATGCGTGGTTCCGCCCCCTGCGCCGGGGCTCCGCATCGACCGTTCGCCGTCTCTGCCTCGTCCGGCTGGTGGTCGACCGGGTCGGGTTCCCTCCATTCCGTGGGCGGCCTTTTCCCCCTTTTTACCGCCTGTTTTTTTTACCGTCTGTCGGAACGAACCGCTGGGGGCACTTTACCAGCTAGCTGGGGTTTACCCCAGCCGACCCACAGGTTGAGAACCACTGCCCTACATCAAAATAGCCAAATAATTCCACATACGGCTGGGCTACTCACTCTTTGGTTAGGAGAGGGCACGTTTTGATTAGGAAGCGGGCTAAAGGTGTGTCTTGGTATATGAGCTCAGGAGGGGCAGTTGGGCTCTTCAGATTCAGGCAACGAACAATAATGTAAAGAACAGCAGCGACAGCAGCCAATTTAACCCCATCAAACACCGCCGGCAGCTCAGGGGTTTCTATTAAGGAACTCATCTTGCTATCTGAAAAAGAAAAAGAAAAAAAACACGTTTGGAAAACAGATGTTTGGCAACCAAAATGTTACGAGGTGCAATAGTCCTTTATTAAATTATCAAGTTAAAAAAAAAAAAAAGCTTTCACATCTAAGAAAGAAATCTCTCGATCTGATATCGCAGGTATTTTGAAGGCAAGAAATTGGGAGACCATAAGTTCCACCTCAGGTGTGAAAGCTGGCTGGGTGACTTTGGGCCAATCCCCAGGAGACTGTGAGTTCTAGTTCTGCCTTAGACATAAAAAAGCTGGCTGGGAGACTTTAGGCCACTCTCTCAGCCCCACCCACTTCACAGGGCTGCTATTATGAGGAAAATAGGAAGAGGAAGGAGTATCAGGTACGTTCTCCACCTGGAGTTATTTATAAAAAAAATAATACAGGTGGGATAAAAATAAATGAATCTATTTTACTGCCACATTTTCAAACGATAAAAGCTTCTTCAATCTAATAGTACTACCCAGAACCCCACATTTCATTCTAGATTAAAATTGTGCAGTTTTTATTCCGAGAAAAATATTTACTCCACTGGAAAATCTTTTATTTGCTTATTACATTTCAGTCGCTCAGCTATGTACCAAGGAAAGAAGCCTTATCTCAGAGACAAATTCAATTAATTGTAGTAAGATAAGCCCAGCGGAGAAGTTCAATGGGGTATGTTAGATGACCTTGAAGGAACATGGGAAAGAGATGCTGCTTAGGAAACAGTCAGACAAGAGAGGGTGGAACCCCCAGTGGCTTATGGGTTCGACAAAGAAATTTAGGAAGGACCCTCCCTAATCGATCAAGCAGTTAAAAGAGCTGGGAGGAAATTTGTGCGGTTAGACTTACAAAATTCTATGAACGGAATAGATTTAGTTCATCCAGTTGAATTCCCCCTCTGGTTTACCTGGGAGGGTTGACAAATCTATTTTGCAAGTCTGAAAGTACAAACTTTTTAACTGCTGGATCCATTCGGGTGCGTCCTCCCTAAGTTTCTTTCTCTGACTGTTAAGCCAACCGGGGGCTCCTGTCTCTCTTACCTGTTTTCTAGACAGCATCTCTTCCCCCTCATTCCCCAAAGTTCATCCACACATTCCAATTACAAAAAGGTACTAAATAAAATGCACATAATCCCTTACAAAAGGAAGGCCGTTTAGAGCGGCTCAGAAATGGATTGAATGTGTTGAATCACCTTCCTTTTTTCTGTTGGAGATATTAGTCACACAGGCAATGACTATGCACTGTACAGTAGCAACCCACATTTTTATCAATGCTCTTCAGGTTTTTTTATACAATGGCTGCACCTGTTTGATAGTACTGTAGATTATCTGTTTTACTTTATGACTAATAAACTATGTCTCATTTCAAACCTTGATCCAGTGGAGGGGGGAAAAATGGAAAAACGGATGTTTCACTAGGACAGGGGTGTCAAACTCGCAAAGCCGCCCTGAGTCCGCAAGGAGAAGGGCGGGATATAAATTAAATTAATAATAATAATAATAATAATAATAATAATAATAATAATAATAATAATAATAATAATGTCACGTGACGTGACATGACGTAGTGTGACTTTTTTTCCATTGTCGGCGATGGGTGCAGTTTCACCATGACGCATCCGGCCCGCCGGCCGGCAGTTTGACACCCCTGCACTAGGACATCAAGTCTGTCTTTAAACGTGTAATCTGAATTACACTCTCTAATTTTGTAATCCTACTTGATATAGTATCCTGGCCCAAATTTTAACCAGAAGACTATAAACAAGTACAGGAAAGAGGCAGAGAGGAAATATTCCATTACTTCCTGATTTGCTTGGCTTGGTCCCTTCAGCAGAAACAACAGCTAGTTAATATATCATAATACTGTAGAAACAATGCATTCCAAGCATACAAAACCCACCTGTGTAGTATGAGACTTATTCTTAAGAACAGGAAACTCCAGACCATCTAAGCAAATATGAAGTCCAATTCAAAATTAGCCTACAAAACAAAAGCACATTGTATATCACTTTACTGGCAGCAGCAACTCACACAAGAAACAAAAGCATAGGTATCCTACTTAAAACAAAAGCCATCTGCTATACTATTTTTAAGCTATTCCATACAAATCTATTAGATAGAAGCCACTTCAACTGCATCTACATCATTGTTTATCCATGGGGAGAACAAGGTGCATAAAATTTATCTTCGTATTAATGCAAATCAATTTTATGTTCATCACGTGGTCAGGTGATCCAAATTCAGACGCTTGGCAACCGATTCATATTTACGACGGTTGCAGCGTCCCGGAGTCACGGGATCACCTTTTTTGCCACCTTCTGACAAGCAAAGTCAATGGGGAAGCCAGGTTCACTTAATGACGGTGTTATTTAACAACCGCAGGGCTTCACTTAGCAACTTTGGCAAAAGGTCGTCAAATGGGGCAAAACTCACTTAACAACGGTCTCGCTTAGCAACAGAAACTTTGGGCTCAATTGGGGCCGTTAAGTCGGCGACTACCTGTTTTCCGTGGGATTTTGTCTAAATAAAACTTTGATAGGGCTTGCCAAATCATTCTATGTCTATATTACAAGCTGCGTTTTAAAATTCTCTACTTTAAAAGCACTTCACATATAATAATAATAATAATAATAATAATAATAATAATAGTAATAGTAATAATAATAATTGGAAGGGACCTTGGAGGTCATCTAGTCCAACCCCCTGCTCAGGCAGGAAACCCTATACCTGGGAATTTAGACTGGTATCCAAAGTGCCTCAATTATGAAGCTAGTTTTGTGCTTATTTTAATGCAGTGCTATGCCACCATTTGCAATTATTTCTAGGGAGCAGAGGATGTCCTGCCATTTATTAATCAACTTATTTAAACGGCACTTAAATAGCATTTTGAAAGGTGGAGCCCTTTGTTCTTTTGCAGCAGTTCCCACATACAGTAATTGAAATTGAGACATTAAATGCTAAATGGCAGGCTCACGTCCATTTTTACAAGACTCTTTTCAGGCTTGTATAACAGTCCTGAAAGGAAGTGAACTCATTTGTAAAATATTCATTCCTAAATTATTATATTAGTAACGATAGCAATGAGATTTTTGTTTTTGATATAGTTTACAACACAGGAAGTTCAAATGCATTATGTGCATGTTTTGCATATATTTCTCTCTGTGTGTGCGCGCGCGTGTATACAGTTAATGTACAACTTTAATACAGTAAATTAGTCATAAAGTAAAACAGAAAATTAATAATGCTATCAAACAGCTATAAGGTCTCCTGCTTGAGCAGGGATTGGACTAGACTAGAATTTCCAAGATCTCCCGTCCAACCTATTATTCTATGTTTCAATATTATAATTTCAAGTTTTCATTTATATTACTTATTGATTCTTGGCGCAAGTTTATTTACAGCCACTCTCAGATATCCCAATGGCTTAATTTTGTATGAGACAACTTCTTATTTTTACTACAATTAACAAGAATTCTGGTAATCTGCCTTACTCATCCCATAACCTCTGTCATTCCTTTATTTCTTCTGAAAACTGCTAGCTACATCAGAGACAATTAACTTCCCCTTAACATGCCAATTTCTTCACTTGAAAGAAAGTATTCTCATATGCAATCTGTATTTCACAGTTTAAAGTACAATTTTTAAAAAAATCATATTTCTGGACTTAGCTTTCTTAGTGCAAAGAAAAAACTTCATTCTACTAATCACCACGCCAAAAGCCAATCAAACCCTTTACAAATCTGTTGTCTCAATAAAAAAAGCCATAGATGTATTAAAACTTTATACTATATTGTTAAATGGTCTGAAGAGCAATAAAAGGGAATGTTTTCAGTCATTTCAGACTTGGCGCAAATTCCCCTATCTCATATAAACAAAGCAAACATCCCATAAAATCTGAAGCATGTTTTTAAAACAGCATTTGTAAAGAGGCATCGAAGATTTGTTATATGACCAAAGCAAGACATTCAAATCCATGCTTTTCCAACAAAATTGGGCATCCTATACAAGTAATTTGTCAAAAGAAAATATACATTGTTTTAAGTGCAAGAAAGGAATAAATTAAAATTGCAGATGGTTCATCAGAAAGTGTCAGAAAACAGTGCCTAGAGCTGAAATATAGTAGACAATATCAAGAAATGAAAAAAAAATATACCAAAAGATATTGCAATATTTTGTGTTAAAAGCGATTTAGAAGGTTCTGAAAAGTAAAATACTTGGCAGTCGAATTATTTCCTGACCTCGCCATAGCCCCTATCTTGGTATATTAATACTTAATAAATAAATAGAGCATTGGTGAGAATGTATGGATATTGTTGGGTAAAAAACTATTTTTAAAAGCCAGAAATTATGGAAGAATACATGCAATTCTGTGTCAATTGAATAGGCAAAAACATGCACTTGAACGGCAGTTTATTTCTCCATTCTGACAGCAATTCCAAGGAATCATGATTCCAGGAATTATTATCAGGAAGAAATCAGGATTTATATCAGGACATAAAACCAAGCTATACAGCAACAGTAATATTCAGTGCAAGACACCACAGGAATTTGCTTACCCAACCCAACAGAACTATTAAATTGATAACACAATTAACTCCAGAGGACCAAAGAGTTTTATACCTGCAAGGCAAGATGTTATCTAGTCTAGGCCTCCTCACACATTAATTGGACTAACACACTTTGTAAGCGATTGTGTAATTTTTTCCTGGCAAGCTACTTAACGTGACATTAAATAATCCAAATAAATAGCGAAGACCCCTAAAAAGCTATTAAAGAATAGACTGCACAGCTCACTTACATGAGATGGGAGAAGTATGTGTGACGTAGAATCAGAAGATATATAACTACCCATTAAGGGGTCAAGTACAGTTGAAAAGGGAATAACTGTCAAAGAATTCTTGAAGCAAAAAACTTGGTGAAACCACTTTTCATCTTTGGGAGGATGGTAAAAAAAAACAGGGTGTAGACGCATTATTCTTCCCCCCCCTTTAACTCAAGAAATAATAGGAAACATGCAGTGCAGGAACCATTAACAATCACAGAGTTGGAAGTTTTTCAAGTCATCAAACTCCATCTTTGCTAGTGCAGATACTGTAACTTACTACTGCAGATTTGAAGCTGCAACGTTATTATGCTTTTATTCTATTTATTCATCCATCTAGGCAATGTACATACTTAATAGCTCTTCCTGATGCCTCTTAGTTTCCCCACAACAACAACAACAACACTGTGAGGTGGGTTGGGCTAAGAGAGAGTGGCTAGCCCCAGAGTCACCCAGCCAGCTTCCATGCCTAAGGCGGGACTACAATTCAGACTCTTGGTTTCTAGGCCAGCAGCTTAATCACCATGCCAAACTGGCTCTAACATCTCTACAAGGCCGGCTTCCAGCTTCCATTTAAAAAACTACTGTATATATTAAAAAAATCCTCACCATCTTCACAAACTACACATTTTTTAAAAAATTTGAATCTACTGGCTTGTTACCATCTAGAACTGAGAACACACCTGGTCTATCTACTCTGTAAAAAGAGGTGTTTAATTTAAAACTTTCGACAGGAGTTTTGTGTTTCCCTTTTATTGTCTCTTCTCTGTATAGTGGAAAAACCAAGAGGAGGGAGAAAAGAAAAAGGATTAGCATAATGTCATCTAT
>NW_015386672.1:0-2479 GCF_001527695.2 Protobothrops mucrosquamatus | reverse complement strand
CTCCATTATATAGACATATTTCTATATGTTGTCCATGGGGTCGCAATGGGTCGGACACGACTTCGCAACTAACAACAACAATTTCTGTATGTTTTCTCTGCTTTATCGTTCTTTGCCTCTTTCTGGGGGAATTTAATCACCGATATCTTCAAGATGCATCTTATTCTCTCCATACCTCTCAATTAAGGTAGGAGAAGCAATTAGGAGGGTTGCATCGCCTTCATATCCTGCTCAGGAATTTTGTCAAGGAAGCACACTAGGGCTGCAAACTAGATCCCAGATTAGAAGGATCTTCGGTTGATCCAGGAGAGCTCTTCGTAGACATTCCTCATAACCTTTTGAGAAAGCCCCAAATTTCGTCTCCTTTTTGCTGCCCAAGGCAAACCGACCTACCCATTTTTTTCCCTGTAAGGTTTCTGTGATTATTGTCCCTTTGAGCAGGTCGAATCTCAAGCACCCAACTTCCCAACCCAAGTCTTTACTTTTTGTACATTATTCAATGCCACCCAGTTGTTTTTGACCACTGTAGAGCCACCCTGTAGAGTCTCTCCATGAAAACTGATCAAGGAGAGAAGCAACCTAGAACTAAGGAGAAACTTCCTGACAGTGAGAACAATTAACCAGTGGAACCACCTGCCTCCAGAAGCGGTGAATGCTCCAACACTGGAGGTTTTTAAGAAGAAACTGGACAGCCATTTGTCTGAAATGGTATAGGGTTTCCTGCCTGAGCAGGGGGTTGGACTAGATGACCGCCAAGGTCCCTTCCAACTTTATTATTATTACTATTATTATTAATAATAATAATAATAATAATATTATTATTATTATTATTATTAATTATTATTATTATTATCATCATCATCATCATCACATTCAAAATGTTGGAAGAGTCTTTAAAAAAAAGAAAGAACATGTTATGACTTCCTTGGACACCTTTACAAAAATCCCGAATTAAAATGCCCTTGAAATAAAATTGGGGGGGGGGAAGAGAGGTAGGTTAGGAGAGAATCCCCCCCCAGGAGCTCTCTCCCGCCCCCCCCACAATAAAGTCAGTGCAGTGACCAAGCCCCCCCCAAATGCCATTTCACAGGTGCCCTTCGTGGACCAGTTACATTCTCTCTCCCCAACCTACCTCGCAGGGTTGTTGTGAAGGTAAAAAACCAGCCCCCTCCCCTCCCACCGAGGGGCCCCGAGCTCTCCGAGGAAGAGAGGAAGCCGCGTCCTGCCCAACTCCACGCAGGATGCAAATGGGAGAGGGAGAAAACTACAGGCAAGGGCGATGCCAAGGCAAGGCGTCCCAACGGGCTGCCTGAGGCATGATGGGAGTTGTAGTCCAGCCCGTCTGGAGGAGGACAGAGGGAGGGAGGATAATCCAGCCGCATCCACGGGGACGAAGGTGTGGGGGGGGGAGAAGGCGGCCCGCGGATGGACAGGCGCCTCCGGATCTCGAGCCTGGCGACCGATTGACCCCTGCCCGACCCCTCGTCCCCGCTGCTCGCCTCACCTGTGCAGGCCCGACGCCGGCGCTCCCGCCGATTCCCGGCCGGATAACGACTCCCATCGAGACGCCCCCTCCGCCACGACCTTTCACACACCTTGCGCCGCCGCCGACGCCGGAGGCTCCTCCCACTCGCGGGCCGACGCCTTGGTCACTCCATTGGCGGCGGCGCCTGCCACTCCCCGCCCCCAAGCGACACGGGATTGGCTCCCGGATGCCGGGTGCGACGAAGATTGAAAAGAAATTGGGTGGAGGAGGAGGAGGAGGAGGAGAAGGACTCTCAGGCCGCGAGAGCGGTGCCGCTCCCCACAACGCCCCGCCCAACCCTGGGAAGAGGCGGCGGGCAATTGGGTCCTTGTGACGCAATTGGTGGAGCGGGGAGTGACGGCGGGGAGGGGAAGGAGGAGGCGGAGCCCGAGAACGGGGCGGGGCTACGTCACGTGCCCCGCGGAAGGTAGCCTCAGCTCGTCGCCTCAGGCTGCCATTTTGAGTCAGCCTCCGGGTGAGGTAAAAACGATCCAGGTCGGGGAGAAGCTCTCTGGCCACCAATGCCTAGATCGGAATCCAGTTTATTCCGAAGGAAGTTGGATTATTTGGGCTGGTAGCAAGCTTAAGGCGACTCTTTGCTAGTTTGCTCCATTAGCTGCCATTCCGACGCATCCTAATAATAATAATAATAATAATAATAATAATAATAAAGTTGGAAGAGACCTTGGAGGTCATCTAGTCCAACCCCCTGCTCAGGCAGGAAACCCTACACCATTTCGGACAAATGGTTGTCCAGTCTCTTCTTAAAAACTTCCAGTGTTGGAGCATTCACCGCTTCTGGAGGCAGGTTGTTCCACTGGTTAATTGTTCTCACTGTCAGGAAGTTTCTCCTTAGTTCTAGGTTGCTTCTCTCCTTGATTAGTTTCCATCCGTTGCTTCTTGTCCTGCCTTCAGGCGCTTTGGAGAAGAGCTTGACTCCCTCTTCTTTGGGGC
>NW_015386671.1:648030-660246 GCF_001527695.2 Protobothrops mucrosquamatus | reverse complement strand
GAGCCTCCCTCTGTGCCCCCCCCAACTCGGTGACTACAAACCCCCAACTTATTACACCCTGTGGCATGCTTTTAAAGAATTAATGTGATTTTTGCTGTTGTATGCCTGCTGATAACTTATCTATCCTTGGCTCATAGTCTGTAATTTTGAGAGCAACACATGCAGCACTCAGGTCATCTGTTAGTCTGCTTCTGGTGTCCGATTTTATATAATTCAAAGCTGAAAACAACTGCTCACAGGCATAAGATGATCCAAACAAAGTAAGGAAAGCAATGCCAAGTCCTTTCATGGATTTAAAATTATCTGGCAGAAAATTCCACACTTTGAGGATTTCGTTCTCAGCACTAACTGTGCTGTCCTTTGTCATCCTTTCCATCTTCTCTAGTGTTTCACGCAAGTCACAGAATTTATTTTTCCAGATAGTATTTTCCTGAAATTCCAATAGCTCCATTTCTAGATTTCCTAAATCTAACCACTCTAAGCAGGAAAGATCAAGTTCTTCATATTTGACTTTATCTGGAGAAGTAAGAAAACACAGGGTTGTCTCCATCTTGCGGAACTGTGAAAATCTGTTACTAAAATTTACCTTTGCAGTTCCTACAATGCCAGAAAATTCTATGTAAATTTCCTGGTGGCTTGTAGGATTGTCTGCAAATGATGTAGAATTTTCTAAATGAACTTTTAGAGTAGGAAAATATTTCAGCTGCCCACTTTCAAGGTCTCTTTCAAAAATCTCCAGTTTTCTCTCAAATGTTTTGATGTCACAAAACATCCTTTCTGCTGTTTTCCCTGCACCTTGTAATTGTTTGTTGAGCAGATTGAAGTGGTGTGTAAAGTCTGTAAAAAACATGAGGTTGGTAAGCCAGGCCATATCAGTGAGCTGTGGATATTCTTGCCCTTTTTCATTCATAAACAGCCGAATTTCATCCAAGCAGGCCACAAATCTCTCCAGGACTCGTCCTCTGCTCAGCCAACGGACATTGTTATACATAAACAAACAATCATACTGTGCCTGAACCTCCTCAAGTAGTACTTGAAACTGCCGACAATTCAGAGCACGAGCCATGATGTAATTCACTATTTTTGTGACGTCTTTGAGGACATTGTCAAATTTTTTGTTGCTTTCCTTGGCACAAAGAGCTTCCTGGTGAATGATGCAGTGGAATTGAATTACTTTATGTTTTGTTTCTTGAAGAAACAACTGTATGAAACCAGATGTTGCCCCCACCATAGAAGGTGCTCCATCACTTGTAATTGAAACCACCTTTTCTGGTCTTACNAGAAATGCCGGCGGCCGCGGGGTGTTTTGGAGCCGCTAGGCCGGGCTCTTCGGCCTCGGCCTCCCCCGGTGATCGCCGCCTCGTCCGCTGCAGTCAGCGGCGGGCTGGAGACGGCGCGGGGCGAGCTGCGCGAGGGGAGCCGGGTGCGAAACGGCAAGAAATGCCGGCGGCTGCGGGGTGTTTTGGAGCCGCTAGGCCGGGCTCTTCGGCCTCGGCCTCCCCCGGTGATCGCCGCCTCGTCCGCCGCGGTCAGCGGCGGGCTGGAGACGGTGCGGGGTGAGCTGTGCGAGGGGAGCCGGGTGCGAAATGGCAAGAAATGCCGGTGGCCGCGGGGTGTTTTGGAGCCGCTGGGGAGGCCGGTGGCCGCCGCTGCCTCCTCCGCTGCAGCCAAGCGGAGGAAGCTCAGCAGCAGGCCAGAGACGAGGCAGGGCTGAGGTGAGGCAAAACTTACCGCTTTTGCTGGTTCTCTTGCTCGCTTTCTGCCGCGTGTTCTGAAAACCGAAATCGAAACTTCCTTACTTTAGTGAGCGTAAAAAAGCTGCGCATGCGCAAAGAGGAGGGAAGCAGCAATGGCTCGCGTGCCATCAGAGATGGCTCTGCGTGCCACCTGTGGCACGCGTGCCATAGGTTCGCCACCACGGGCATATACCATTTTCCTTTTGTAACTGCTGCAGGTTGTCTTCCATTGGCATGCACTGCAGATAATGGTTGCCCAGTCTACAGGCTCACTGTCTCTGGTACATGCTGCCCGATACCCTGAAACATGTCCCAAAGTCACCTAGCTTGGAAAATCTTAGGTGCTCAATATGGGGTTCCAGGTTGAGCAAGCTTCTCTTGAAGGCCCTCTTAGCCGCTTTCTATAATGATCACTGAAGATCCTATACTACAGGATCTAAATCAGTGTTTTTGTGAGATATGGTGCCCATGAAAAGGGAACTGTTGTGATGGATAGCTGGAAGGGTATAGGACATTACAGAAAGAGAGAGGGGAAACAAGAAGTAAGGATATAGTCTAACAAGAATCTGTTAAGAACGTGAATATTCAGCCAGCAAGGAAGTTGAAGTCCACATATCTTAAAGTTAGTGAGTTTGAAAAACACTGATCTAAACTATAATTTAAGTAAAATAAGAATATGTGAAATTAGTATTTTATTGACAAGATGAAAAAGAATGAAGTAGGCACCAAATAGTCTACAGGTACACATTTTAATTAAAGCAAGGAGCATTTTGATACTTAGCTTGGTTACTTGTCAAGTTGGGGGAACCCTTCCACTTACTAATACATGATTAATTAATTGAGGAGGTAGTGTTAGCATCACTATTTGATCATGTTTTTTTGTCACATGTATTTTATGTATTTGTCACTCTCATGCAATTATGCTAAAATGCCATTGTTATACACTTCTGTTTTTCTTTTGTTATTTTCTAACTATTCAATTTTTTCCTTGCAGTATGGGCCTGTATTTAGCTTCACTATGGTGGGAAAGACCTTCACCTATCTCCTAGGCAGTGATGCAGCTGCTCTGTTGTTCAATAGTAAAAACGAAGAGTTGAATGCAGAAGAAGTGTATTCACGGCTAACTACTCCTGTTTTTGGCAAGGGAGTAGCTTATGATGTACCCAATGCAGTATGTATATTGTTACATGAATTATTAGTTTAGTTAGATTTCAGTACTGAATCATATAAATAGAATGTAAAAACTGACATAACAGATTAGGTTTAATTATAAAAGAACATTTCTCTTAACGATCTCTGATTATAAAAGTGTACTGTTGACAAAGAGCTCCATTTGGAAAAAAGTTAGTAACTAGGCTGGATTTGTGATGAGAGTGTAGCTTTCATCTTCTGACTGCCCGTTCAAGGGCATAGCTTATACCCGTGATGGTGAACACACAGGTGAACACACAGGTGGCACACAGAGCTCTCTCTGTGGACACGCGCACCATCGCCCCAGTCCTAGGCCTTCAGCTGGGTTTTATAAAACCTTTTCGCTTTAGGCCTCTGCCAATCAATTTCAACTTCTTCCGGGAAAAAAAAGATCTTGCAAAGTTGGAATTGATTGATTGAACTTTTTAGTCCCACCCAGTCTGCCGTTACCACTCAGCCACGCCTACCATATTGGCCACACCCACCCAATGGGCCATGCCCACCTGTCACCCGATGATACATAAGTGGGTTTTGGGTTGCAGTTTGGGCACTTGGTCTCTAAAATGTTCGCCATCACTGGCTTATACCTTCAATTAAAGTAATGGGATATTTGGATGATTTTGAGGGATGAGTGGAAGAGATGCAATTTAGGATTCAATCAAATGAGAGGGAGGAGCCCAAAGCAGCTTAATAGTCAGAAAAAGAAACTTAGAAAGGACCCGTCTAATTGATCAGGCAGTTAAAAAATAGTGGAAGGAATTTTGGATCTTCAAACTTGTGAGATTCTGATAATGTAGCCTTACAATAAAGTAGAGTGAGTTTATTGAATCATGTTTCCAGTTTGATTTACCTGGGAGGGGTGACAAATGTTATGTTATTTGCCAGAGCAGTAGATCAAGAAAATTTGGCCTTGGAAAAAGGTAAAGATCATTAATTTGGTTGATCTTTCTTTGTTTTGGGGCTTTGCAATACAGAACAAATTCTAGCTTGTTATTCTGGGAATCTAGATTCTAGTGTCCTGGAAGACACCGTTTGAGGAAGGCTAGTATAAGCAAAGTATTTTGTTTTGAAATTAATATTATTTTTATTTTTAAGGTATTTTTGGAACAGAAGAAGATGCTAAAAACTGGTCTGAACATAAGTCAATTTAAAAATCATATATCAATAATTGAGAAAGAGACTATAGAATACTTTAAAAGTTGGGGAGATGAAGGAAAAAGAAGTAAGTATACAATTTGAAAAGATTTACATTTGGACTATAAGATTTACTATGTTCAAACCAAGGAAGGCAGATGTGCTATCTTACGTAGAAAATATATACCATGCCAAAAAAAACCACCTCAGTGATAATTTTAATAATTATATCAATTCCAAACCCCAGGAAATTCTGGTAGTTGTTTTCTTGCTTCATTATTTGTGGGAGATGGTACTAGCTGTCTTGCAGAAACTTGGTAAAATTCAGTTGAGATCATGTGACTAGCAGATGGAACTCATGTGTATAAATTTGACAGATACAAATTAATAAATAAATGTATTATCTGCTTTTTGATGGCTGTTCATGGCTTATACGAGGGCTGGTCCTGAATGCTATTGAGCTTCTATTGTGTGATTGAGTGTGAAGGTTTTGGATTGGCCCTTGGCATTCTCTATTAGATAGAATGCAGACTTTGGCTGAAGGAGTTTGCCTGTGATGTTTTCAGTTTCAGTGTACATAATTTACTTTACTGATCTTATCAGAACTAAAGTGCAAGCTTCAGTGGTGATAAAGTTTTGTTTGGGGGGGGGGATGGCTATTCTTTGACAATGAGGGATGGACAAGGAAAAAAAATCAACTTATCCCTTCTCTCCCCATCCTCTGCCCTGCTCCAAAACATCTTTTTTCTTTCTATCTCAAAATACCTACCAAGGAATCATAAACATTTAGATTGATCTTTTTGTGTTCCTCTTAATTTTTCTAATTTTAAAAGTGGACTGGAAATAGTAACACTATTTTTTTAAAATCCTTGTTAAATTTCACAGATTTACTTGAAGCACTTTCAGAACTAATCATTTTGACTGCAAGCCATTGTTTACATGGGAAGGAAATAAGAAGCATTCTCAATGAGAAAGTAGCACAGCTCTATGCTGATTTGGACGGGGGATTTAGTCATGCTGCATGGCTCTTACCAGGGTGGCTGCCTTTGCCCAGCTTCAGGTATTTAACAGCTTGATCAGCCAAGAATCGTATTAATCAAATGTAATGGTAGGTGGGAATGACCTTGAAGACAGGATGAATAGCTGTAGCTTATTCAGTGGTCTGATAAATGAAAGTTTAGACCAAAGGAGGAGAGATGAGAAAAATGTCTCAAGGGAGACTCTCTGCAAGAAATTGAAAGAGTAAAAGTGAGGGATGAGAGGACTATTTTCAGACTTGCAATAAGTCTGTTAATGCTGTGATCAAAATAAGAGCTAGTAATCCTGGTTACTGGTTTGTGATGAGATTGTCTTATAAGGCTAACACTTATTACTATTTTTTAAAATCATTAATATGTTACGGGTTTTCCACTGAACTTCACCACAGAATCCAATCTTCCCTAGTTGAATTGCAAATTACTTTCAGTTTTGCCCCATCAAATCCTAGAAACTTGTTTTTCAAGTACCATATATACTCACAGATAAGCCATCTGTGGAGAGAGCGTGGTTTCATGTACTCCCTGCATCCCGCAGATGGGCCTTTGCTTGTTTGCGTGGCCCAGTTTCTGGCATGCTGCAGCCCAGTGTCGGTCTACGGACCGGGATTGGGGACCCCTGATCTAGAGCAAATATTAGATGCAATTGAGTAATAGAAAGAGCAGCTAAAATGTATAGAAACCTTCAGAAAAAGCAATTTGATGAGATGTTGTTTTTTTAAAAATAATCCCTTTTTTCCCATATATGCAAACATACTTAACATTCCTTCCTCTTATTTTCTGTGACATGGGCTGGGCTTAGAATGACTGGCCTAGCCAATTTTGATGCCTAAGGCAGGACTAGAACTCAGTGTCCTGATTTCTAGGCCAGCAGCTTAACCAAAAACTGATTCTCAAAAAACTGTTTGGTTTTATTTGGCCTGCTTATGTCTATTGTAAGTTACAGAGTGCAGGCAATGACTTCAAATGCCAAATGAGGTGTACTGGGTCAGTTCTTTAAATGCAAAAGAAAAACAATTCTGAACCAAGTTGGGAATTGCAGACTGGGCAATGGATTGCTTTCAGTAAATTGTCAGGTTTTGGCAATGCACTACAATAGCTCTTTTTAAAATTGGACATATCTTTTGTCTAGGGCTAAAAAAATAACTTAAGGGGCAATTAAACATTCAAAAATATCTGCAAAATCCAAGTCTTTCATTTTTACAACTTGTTTTTACTTTTAGATGCAGAGATAGAGCCCATTGTAAACTAAAATCTATTTTCTATAAAGTAATTCAGAAACGAAGACAATCTTCTACGAGAGAAGATGACATGTTGCAAACACTACTGGATGTTACTTACAAGTATGTGAAATTGTTATAGCACTTGGATAAGGATTACTATAATCCTAATGGGAATAAAAACAGAACTGTGTAAAAATTTGTGCAATAGATCAGAAATCAGGATAAGATTCAGAACTTTAATTTATAAAATGAAAGAACAATTTTGAAATGTAGTTTGTTGTGCAGGAGAAGAAAGCAGCATTGAATTGAAAACAGAAAAGTTAATAATCTCTAATACATTTAATTTTCAGTGAGAAAACTATTATGTGGTGGGGAATCACAGATACCATAAGAAATTTGCGGGGACGTAGCTTAGTGTACAGTGCTTTATTCAAGAAACCATTGTTAAATCAGATTTAGTCTCGGCTCCACACGTATTAAACTGTGACCACTTGTCCCATCAAGTGCAGACAATACATAATACAGATTTTAAACCTATACTACTATCATCTCTCATCACTAGCATATTGTCTAAATCTGATGGAAGTTGAATTTAGAGAACCACACATGGCCCACCCCTGTCGTAAAGTATTTATCTTATAAATTCAGGAATTATTTGTTGCTAGGAGCCAAATTTCTATAAAAGGCAAACTTTGATCCATGCTGAAAAATTTTGAAAAGATTTTCTGTATAGGCATAGTAGTACTTAGAAGCTTTATTGTAAAATGATATTTAAATAAATCAATGTTTAGAAAGACTTGTTAAGACATTTAGGAAGAAGACTGTTATGTCTTATTACTCTTAGTCCTGTATTTTAAATTTGTAAGCTCCTTAAGTTGAAATGGCAATATAGAAATGGCAAGACAAATACTTTATTAATACTGGCATCTATGCTAAAATTCTATATTGTAAAATATTGTGGATTTTTGTCAAGAGGATTGAAAAAAAAAATGGGGATTGTCCTTCTCATTCTGGTGTGCTATCTATATCTTGAAATTCAGAGACGGACGACCGCTAACAGATGATGAAATTGGTGGGATGCTTATTGGATTGCTCTTAGCAGGCCAGCATACATCTTCAACCACTAGCACTTGGCTTGGCTTCTTTTTGGCTAGAGACAAATCAGTACAGGAACAGTGTTATGAGGAACAAAAAACTGTCTGTGGAGAAGATTTTCCTCCCTTGACCTATGATCAGGTTTGTAGGCCTGTTCCTCCTTTTTAACTTATTTATTATAATCTTTAAATCTGTATGTGGCATGAGAGAAAATCTGCATTAGTGAGATAATATACTATTCTAAACCTGCAAGGTTTTTTGCATGTGGATATTAAAAGAAAAATATATTTAACAAAAAACTCCTGTGTCAACGCTGCTAACATCAGATGTTCTTGCTTTGACAACAGATGGAAATGCAGCCATTTTACACTTTCGCTTGTAGAGCTAGTTGATGCTGGGAGGGGGGATGTGGATGAGAGTCCAGTTAGTCAGAACAATAATAACTCAGCCATGGGAATCCAAGGTTATTGAGTCCAGAGTTGATAAAGATTTGGCAGGCTGGAGAGCTGGGGAGAAAGCCCGTGCTTCAAGCTAATTGGAGAATGTGATTTATGACAGTTAATTGGAGGAGGGAATTGTACTTTGCTACTTTGTGCCCGGGGGAGGGGAATTCAGTTTTTGGCTTTAACTATGTAGTGCCGATACTAGAATAAAAGATTCTTTAAGGTAAACAATGCCTCGAAGTTCTTTTGAAGAGTTTCATCTGTCGGAACCATGACATTCTGTATGACACAGTTTCTGAAAGTACTTTTGCTTTGCAGGTGATCATTTATACTTTTAGCCTGAAAATGGGTGTCCAGTGCTTTCTTTCTTTTCTTTTTCTTTCTTTCTTTCTTTCTTTCTTTCTTTCTTTCTTTCTTTCTTTCTTTCTTTCTTTCTTTCTTTTCTTTCTTTTTTCTTTCTTTTTCTTTTTCTTTCTTTCATCTGTAGATTTGCAGTAAATATGTACAAAATATGTGTATCTAGTTTTGTATATTACTATCAATACTAACAACTTATTTCTATTTCTTTGCTTGTGAGTAAATTCTTCTAAATGTAATTTTAACTCATTAGTATGTATTATCTTCATACTTGTATCAAAGCTGTTTGGCTCAATAAATCTATTTGCAATATCAACTACAAGTACATGAAATTATAGCCTATAATTATATACATTTAGAAACCTTTCTGAATATAAAAAATTGTAAATAAACTTTTTTTTTAGCTCAAGGATTTGAATTTATTGGATCGTTGCTTGAAAGAAACATTAAGGCTTAGACCACCTATAATGACCATGATGAGGATGGCTAAAACTCCCCAAGTAAGTTTTGTTGCAATACTGAACTAGGTAACGTTATCAGTGCAAAAGTGTGAGGTTTATATATACCGTAGTAGTTTGCCCTTCCAGTATTGGTGGTTGTGCATTTCTCTTTGGTAGTTCCTTGATTAGGCTGTTGTTTTTCTATTTAATTGTTTGTCAGGTCTTAATCCTGCTTATCTGAGTGTTGATTACTGGAGAGGATGAATTGTTTTTTGTTTGTTTCCTTAGCTTTTTTATTGTCTCTTTGGAATGGTGTATGAATGTAGTCTATCTCTATGTGTCTATTGATAGTTGGTGTGACTGAATCACAACTCCTAATGTATCTCCTTAGTAATTTAGGCATCAATAAACTTTACTTTTATATTCTCTTTTGTGTTTAGACTATTGCTGGTTATACAATTCCACCAGGTCATCAGGTTTGTGTATCTCCTACTATTAATCACACAATTAAAGATTGTTGGGTGGAAAATGTAAAATTCAAACCAGACCGGTACCTTCAAGATAATCCTGCAGCTGCAGAAAAGTTTGCATTTGTGCCATTTGGTGCTGGTAAGTTTATTTATTACATCCCTATATGTCCAATTTTCCAATTTTATCGCTATGAATGGTTGCTTGCAATGTATCCTTGGAGCTGTCTAGAATTAGGTAGTATTATTCCCCCCAGCCCACCCCAAGAGGAGCAAAACAAGCCATGATTTGAACTACCCATAAACTGGAGCGGTTGGGCAGAACATTCATTGTTAGGAAAAAAAATTACCATGTCCAAAGTATAGTCATTAGTACTAAAGTGTCAAGTATTTAAATTTTCTTTACAAATTCAAACAGTGCTATTTAAAAAAAGTTCTGTTGAACTCAGTGATGTAAATACTTCCAGTAGTTGGCTTAGTTAAATAGAGAGTAGGAAGGAGAGGCGGCTTTCCAGTCTAATTAGTTTCAACTGGCTGTGCAACTCATAACAACCAGAACCAATCCTGGAGATTTCCCTCATTCCCAATAAGCCTGTGTTTCCTTGCACCCACATACACGGACACATATTTATTCACACTCACTGGCCTAAAGTTACTCCCAAAAGGTTCAGGGTGAGAAAAAAAATCAAGATTAAATTGAATTAGATGCCTATTGAGTAAGTTGTTTTATTTATAAAACTGATTTCTGCATATTCCCTCCAATAACAATGCAAAAAAAAAAGCATCTGGAGAAGGCTATCCTGGGAAGGGAGAACATTAGATAGGGATGCAATATGAGAAAGCAATAACTGGAAAGAAAAAGAGGAATTCTTTTCTGGGATTATAAAAAGGATTAATATTCATTCTGTAGAGAAGAGGAGGTTGTTTTTTTTAACCTTATTATAACATCAGAATGCATATACAAGTAGTCTTCGACCTACAACAGTTTATTTAGTGACTGTTTGAAGTTACAACGACACTGAAAGTGTTTTTCACACTTATGACCATTGCAGCATCCCCTCACAAGATCAAAATTCAGATGTTTGGCAAATGACTCATATTTATAATGGTCGCAGTATCCCAGAATCATGTGATCATCTTTTGACACTTAACAACTGTAGCAAGAAAGGTTATAAAAGAGGGCAAAACTAACATAGCAAATGTCCTGCTTAGCAACCGAAATTTTGAGCTCAGTTGTGTTCATAAATCGAGGACTACCTGTATAGAAGACAAGTGTATGCTCTCCACCCATGAATTTCACATACTTTTTCTAGAATCTTTGAGGCAGAAGCTGCACCTTCTTTTTGGTACATTGCTCCTTCAAAAATCATTCATGGGAGTGGATGTGAGTGCATGAATAGTTTTCTGTTTGTATTTTATTTATAAGTAATTAAAATTCTATGTTTTCAAAGTAGGCTAAATGGAAACAATGTTTAATAATGGAAACTCAATGTGCTTTTTTCTTTTTAGGTCGTCATCGCTGCATTGGAGAGAACTTTGCATATATTCAGATTAAGACAATTTGGTCAACTCTTTTGCGTTTATATGAATTTGACTTAGTGAATGGATACTTTCCTGCCATAAATTATACAACTATGATCCACACACCTACTAACCCATTAATTATATATAAAAGGAGATCACCAAATGAGACACATACATTGTAAAGGAGCTCTTCTAGTACAGCTAAAGAAGCTGATAGTTGCCTGTAATTTGTGCAGAAAAATTGAAATTTTGTGTTAAAGTTTGCCCTTTTTATTTCATGTTTCAATAATTTAAATGTACAGTTGCAAGAAAAAGTATGTGAACCCCTTGGGATAATGCGGAGTTTTGCATGAATTGGTCATAAAATGTGCTCTGAACATCATCTAAGTCACGACGATAGAAAAACACAGTCTGCTGAAAATAATAATACACAAACATTACATGTTGCAATGGTTTAATTGAACATAACATGTAAACATTCACGGTGCAGGGAGGAAAAAGTATGTGAGCCCCTAGCCTAATGACGTCTTCAAGAGCTAATTGGAGCTAGGAGTGAGCCAACCTTGACTCCAATCAGTGTGATGATATTGGATGTGTTGCTGACAGCTGTCCTGCCCTTATGGGTTTACTGGTTTCAAGAAGCACTGTCTGATGTGAACCATTTCTCGCAGAAAAGAGCTCTCAGACCTACGATCAAGAATTGTTGACTTGCATGAAGCTGGAAAGGGTTACAAAAGTATCTCCAAAAGCCTTGATGTTCATGTGTCCACGGTAAGACAGACTGTCTACAAATGGAGAAAGTTTAGCACTATTGCTACTCTCCCTAGGCGTGGTCGTCCTGTAAAAATGACTGCAAGAGCACAGCACAGAATGCTTCTTGAGGTAAAGAAGAATCCTAGAGTGTCAGCTAAAAACCTACAGAAATCTCTGGCTCATGCTAACATTTTTGTTGACACATCTACAATAAGGAAAACATTAAACAAGAATGGAGTACATGGGAGGACACCAAGGAGGAAGCCATTGCTGTCCCAAAAAAATATTGCAGCACATTTGAAGTTTGCAAAAGAGAACCTGGATGTTCCACAGCACTACTGGAAAAATATACTTTGGACAGATGAAACCAAAATTGAGTTGTTTGGGAAAAAACACACAACACTATGTGTGGAGAAAAAAGGCACAGCACACCAACATCAAAACTTCATCCCCACTGTAAAACATGGCGGAGGGAGCATCATGGTTTGGGGCTGCTTTGCTGCCTCAGGGCCTGGACGGATTGTTGTCATTGATGGGAAAATGAATTCCAGAGTTTATCAAGACATTTTGCAGGAAAACGTAAGACCATCTGTCCGCCAACTGAAGCTCCGCAGAGGATGGGTGATGCAACAGGACAATGACCCAAAGCATACAAGTAATTCAACAAAACAATGGCTTCAATAGCACAGAATACGCCTTCTGGAGTGGCCCAGTCAGAGTCCTGACCTCAACCCGATTGAAATGTTGTGGCATGACCTTAAGAGAGCGATTCACACCAGACATCCCAAGAATATTGCTACACTGAAACAGTTTTGTGAG
>NW_015386671.1:591797-647930 GCF_001527695.2 Protobothrops mucrosquamatus | reverse complement strand
GTGGTCCAAAATTACTCCAGATCGTTGTGCAGGTCTGATCTGCAACTACAGGAAATGTTTGGTTGAGGTTATTGCTGCCAAAGGAGGGTCAACCAGTTATTAAGTCCAACGGTTCACATACTTTTTCCTCCCTGCACTGTGAATGTTTACATGTTATGTTCAATTAAACCATGGCAACATGTAATGTTTGTGTATTATTTCAGCAGACTGTGTTTTTCTATTGTTGTGACTTAGACGACGTTCAGAGCACATTTTATGACCAATTCATGCAAAACTCCGCGTTATCCCAAGGGGTTCACATACTTTTTCTTGCAACTGTATTTGAGTTAATTTTTCTTTTTTAGTGAAAGCTCTTACTAAACTTAATTTGGAAGGCTCAAAGGTAAGAAATGGATAAAAAGAGACTGTTCAGGAACATAAGATGGCATAATTTAAACATGGAAAAAAACCCATAATGGTATCAATGAATATTTAGAATTTCAATTTCAGGTTACTATAACTTTGTGGATATTGGCATAGTAAATTTTTGTATGATTAACAAGACTCTTTGCAAAGCTGCTATTAACATGCTTATCAGAAGTGACATTATTTCTTCTAAAATAAAATTTGAATAGTTTTTTAAAAGCAATTTAAAATCATTGGGGAAAATCAAATCTTCTTCCTTTTATCTTAATGACTGTGACTACTAATGTCTAATAAGTTAATATAAAGTAAGGTCTCTTCCAAGTACCATATGAAATATTTGCTATTACAATATGGCAACTCTCTAAGAAGGATATTGCAATAAAACCTGCAGGATTTTAAAAATAATTTGTTAAAGTGATGAGGTATTTGTAGCTCTTTTACAGAAACTAGGAACATTCAGTCATTGCGGGGTGATTAGGAATATTAATTTGTTAAAGTGGTTAGAGATATTAGTAGTTCTGCAGAAACTTGAAATATTTAATCATTTATGTAACTAGAAATGTGGAAGTGGAAAAATGTTGTCATTTAACTATTTGACCTTTAGTAATGTTATTAATTAAAGAATGAAAACTGACCAGTACTGTATAACATTTGTCATATATCATCATGTATGGTAAACAGGTGGATTTTTAGTATTTCAGTCCGATTCATCCCCTTTTTACTATTCTAATGGCGAATAATACTATTCCAGTGATGGCGAACCTTTTAGAGACCGAGTGCCCCAAAACTGGCCCGCCCCCTGCTCTGCCCTCCGCTCCGCCCGCCCGGCCACTCACCACAGATCGCCCAGGCAGCGTTGCAGCGCCATGGCCATGTTCTCCGCCTGCACCCTGCAGCATCATCTTCACGTCATGGGGCGAGAGGGCAGAGTCTTGCCCCTGCTGCCTGGCTGCCATGTGCTTGGCTGCGCTGCTCCGCATGGATCGCGTCTGGGGGAGCCTCTCCGGGCAGGCTGCTGGTGAGAGGGGGTTGCAGGATGAAGCGGGGCTGCGGCAACGGCGTGCCTGCCCACAGAGAGGGCTCCGAGTACCACCTCTGGCACGCGTGCCATAGGTTCGCCACCACTGATATATTCTATATTATTAGAATAGATAGAATTAGAATTAGAGTATATAAATTGTGTGTGTGTGAATATATTAGAATATTCATATGAAGACACATCAGAGTTCTTTATCCATTTAAATGCTATCATCTTTGTGGCAACAAGCTTCTGTTAGCTTGGGTCTAGTGTATTTATAGCCCCAAGAAACCTACCCTGAAGCTGAGTTATTGTTGTGAAGGACGGATCAATGGAGATGTCAATACAAAGAATTATTTTCAAGCTTTTAAAATAACATTTTCATTATTTAAAATCAGAACACAAAAGTCTATTTTAAAATAGTTTCAGACACATATTAAAATGATGAAATCATCTTTATTTCAGCACTTTGACAAAATAACCATAAATTCCAAAAGTTCTACCTGTACAAAAATAGGTCTCTAGAAGTGATATTTCTCTCTGCGATGCATTAGCAAATAGAATAAAATTGTGAAAAGTCCTTCACTTAGACCCTATTGGGGGGAAAAGTTGTGCTCCTATGCATTCAGTAACCTCAATACTTAAAACGTTTCACCCTCTCACCCATTTGATAAATACACACTTTAATAATTTAAGTGTTTAAATTAGCATTCCACAAATATACATGAGATTTAATAATCAGGCTCAAACAACCACAAAGAGTGCCTATATACATAAGTTCTAATCTTTGCGTGGTGCTAGCAAGGTGAGCTGCATACAATCATTGAACTGTGTTCATGTTGGTCCCACAACGTACAAAAGCACAGCAGCCAAATAATTCGCAGAAGGCATTTCATTTGATGTTACTATCGGTGGCAAAAATATTTCAAGGATTATCTTCGGAGAGCAGAATGCAGCTGAGTTTGTGAAGCAGATGCTGTGGGGCAAAAAGACAAATATTCAGAATCTTGTACGATCAACATAACCAGCAAAAGCAGCAATACAGGTAGTCCTCAACTTAACGATCACAAATTTAGCCCAACATTTCTGTTGCTAAGTAAGACAGTTAAGTTTGCCCTATTTTATGACCTTTCTTGCCATAGTTATTAAGTGAATCACTGCAGTTAAATTAGTAACATGGTTGTTAAGTGAATCTGGCTTCCTTATTGACTTTGCTTGCCAGAAAATTTTAAAAGGTGATCACATGACTGGGACACTGCAACCATCATAACATGAATCAGTTGACAAGCATCCAAATTTTGATCACATGACCATGGGGAAGCTGCAACAGTTGTAAATGTGAAAAATGATCAAGTCACTTTTTTCAGTGCTGCTGTAACTTCGAACAGTCCCTAAATTGTAAGTCAAGGACTACATGTACTATAGTAGAACAATGTGAATCATAGACCAGGAAACAGCAACTAAAAGAACAATGATATCTACCTGGCTGTACGTTGCCAAGTCGTCTCTGTAGGGACTCCAGACGATTAATATAATCTGTTAAAGCTCTATCAGGATCATAATTCTGCAGCTGAGAACATGCAAGGGAAACTGGGCTGAAATCAGTATGGATGCCCTGATACCTTAGATATAAAATAGAAACAGATAAAAATGTTAATGAAACAGACTGTTGTAAAATAACTGACAGTTTACCAATACTGAAAATAACCCAATTTTCTAGATATTAGGAAAGTAAATATATTGTATACTGTAATGCTCTGAAGTCACACAATCTATCAATTTAAACCTACCAAGTATTTTTCCTGTCTATTAACTTTAAACAAACCCTTACTTGGCCTCACTGATACGCATCTTTAAAAAGAGCTTTGCAATTAAAGATTCAACAAAGGAAATGCAGGCAGGTTACTTTAAAAAGTAGTCTACAATTATTTCAGTTGCACTTGATATACGTATTATTTGAAGTTCTTCAATCTATTTGTTGACTAGCCACAGAGATTTTCAACTGATAAATATACTAACAACGTAAAAGTTTCCCTGTCAGTCATGTCTAACTCTCTAGGGCAGTGATGGCGAACCTTTTAGAGACCGAGTGCCCAAACTGCAACCCAAAACCCACTTATGCATCGTCGGATGCCGGGTGGGTGTGGCCCATTGGGTGGGTGTGGCCCATTGGGTGGGCGTGGCTGTGGTGGTAACAGCAGATTGAGTGGGACTAAAAAGTTGAATCAAATCAATTCCAACTTTGCAAGATCTTTTTTTCCGCAAGAAGTTGAAATTGACTGATTGATCCTTTTTTTTTTTGTACACGGCGGTGGCGGCCTAAAGCGAAAGGTTTTATAAAACCCAGCTGAAGGCCCAGGACTGGAGTGACAATGTGCGTGCCCACAGAGAGGGCTCTGAGTGCCGCCTCTGGCACCTGTGCCATAGGTTCACCACCACTGCTCTAGGGCATGGTGCTTATTTCTGTTTCTTGGCTGATGTAGCCAGTATTGTCCAAAGACAATTTTGGTGGTCATCTGGCCAGCATGGCTATACACCAAAGCCACATAGAATGTTGTTTCCTTCCCACTGAAGTGGTACCTATTGATCTACTTGAATTTGCATGCTTTTAAACTAGTAAGCGGGCAGGAGCTGGGGCAAATAATGGGAACTTATCCCATTGTGCAGAGCTTAGGTCTTGAACCAGGCTGTCAGCGCTCTAGCTGACAAGCTCAGAGTCTTTAACCACTGAGCTATTGCATCCCTAAAATACCCCAACATAGCATCTCCGTAGTTTAGTACTATTCACTTAATATATTTTGTCAAGACAGTATTATTTTAAAAAGTTTCCAATATTTAAAAGTACTCCAAATAACTAATGCTTCTGATGAAAGGGTTTCTCTACATAGACAAAACAAAGAGTTGTGCTGATTTAGTTCCTTGGTTGCAGCTCCTTTTGCTGAGTTATATATGTCTATGAAGAATTCCCCAATCTTCAGAAACTATTTTTAATAACGCAAAATAAGATAAAAGTTGGAGAACATTTTAGCATACAAGAATTCTCCCACTATAAATTAATGGAATAGTAGAATATTTGATCCAATCCAGCACAGGCCTGAGATGTATATGGTCTGTAATGGGAAAAAGGATACACTTTTCAAGTTCAAGTTACAACAATTACTTCACAAAACAATAAAAACCATCATTGAATACTATGATGAGTTACAAAGATTCACATCAAAACATTTCTAGCATTCAGTTTCCAGAGTCAAATATGTGTATCTGGAGAGCTAATAAAACAATAATCATGATCAAACAATAATTGTTTTGTCAACAGCATTTCATATTCAGAAGGTGTGTATATGCTCTTTGAAATGCATATATGCAGCATATATCAATATTTACCTATGCTGATAAGAAAAAGGAGATCTGAGAGATTCCAGCTCTGATCTGGATCTATAAGAAGCAGCTCTGTGTTCTCCACAGAGTTCCAGACTACCAGAAAATGAATCAGACCGTAACTCGTTACCTACACAAAATACAAAAATAAGCTTATTTTAGAACTCAGGCAGTTTTCTTTAATATTTGGCAGACTAAGTCATAAACTATACTGCCTTCATGTATGATGAAGCCATGAGAAGTTTTAGGAACCAGTAAAATATGTATTTGTTTAATAACCAATAACTGAAAGCAGAATTGAAGTGCAATATCTAGGCTTTTCTTTGGCTTAAGAGCCTATAAACAGTCTGACAACTTCTCAATTTTTTGGGGGGAAAGCTTTTGGCATAGATACAAGAATAATGAGAGTACAAGATTTTATTAAGTCATGCCTCCAATGACTACTACTGTTAGCCAAATATATGTTTTGAAATTTCTTTAGCATTTTGGAAAGAATAAACATACAGTAGATAACTTTTAACCAAGTAGCAATAGATATTATTTTTATAACCATACAATATAGAACAATAAATATTATAAAATTCAATTAAAATTAATTAAAACTGAGTCTTAAATGCTTGCTATTTCCTGGTGAAATTACCTCTGGTAATACTATATGAAACAAGGAATATGTGATTATATTTCACTCTTCTTGTTCAGGAGAGATCTGAAACTGAACCTTACAAAAGATATCATGTTCTTATATACAGGTAGCCCTTGACGTACGACCACAATTGAGCCCAAAGTTTCTGTTGCCAAGTGAGACATTTGTTAAGTGAATTTTTCTCCATTTTACGAACTTTCTTGCCATAGCTGTTAAGTGAATCACTGTAGTTGTTAACTTAGTAATATGGTTAAGTGAATCTGACTTCCCACTGACTTTGCTTGATGGAAGGTCACAAAAGGTGATCACATGATCCCGGGACACTGCAACTGTCATAAATACATGCTAGTTGTCAAGCATCTGAATTTTGATCACATGACCAGGGTGATATTGCAATGGTCGTAAGTGTGAAAAACAGTCATGCACTTTTTTCAATGCCATTCTAACTTCGAACAAACTAAACAAACTGTTGTAAGTTGAGGACTACCTGTACTGAAATTGAATGGCCATATCCAAATGCTAATTGCCCAATGAATGCATTGTTTAGATATTTATGTATTTCTGTTAATTCTCTAATAATTCTTGGGAAGCATCTATTAGATTGTGCTAAGTTAAGTTATACGTGGAACAAGGTAATAGATATTTACACAAAATTCTTAAGAGAAGTAACACAAATTTATAAGTATCTACATTATTTAAACAGGAAGGAAGGGTGTTAACTTTTGCCTTCATGATAGTTGGTGATCAGCTGTAGACACTCCTCTCTATAAAACACATAAGCAATACATAATATATAACAGTGATGGCGAACCTTTTAGAGACTGAGTGCCCAAACTGCAACCCAAAACCCACTTATGTATTGTCAGGTGCCGGGTGGGCGTGGCCCATTGGGTGGGTGTGGCCCATTGGGTGAGTGTGGCCCATTGGGTGAGTGTGGCTGCGGTGGTAACAGCAGACTGGGTGGGACTAAAAAATTCAATCAATCAATTCCAACTTTGCAAAATCTTTTTTTTCCCGCGAGAAGTTAAAATTGACTGATTGATTGAACCTTTTTTTTTGTACAGGGCGGCGGAGGCCTAAAGCAAAAAGGTTTTATAAAACCTAGGCCTAGGGTGATGGCACGCGTGCCCACAGAGAGGGCTCTGAGTGCCGCCTCTGGCACCCGTGCCATAGGTTCGCCACCACTGATATATAATATCTGTTGCTAAGTTCAGTTCTAGATCTGCTTTGTAAAAACTAGTAGCATGACTAGCAAATATTCATTGTCTCACATGTTGTCATTCTCGTCATTTCACCAAAGTTTTTCAAAAAATTGTTGCCGGGCTTTATTTCTGTTTTTCTGTACAAGGCAATTAATAAATTGACCAGTTTATAATGAAACTTATAATCATTGAGATGTAAAGGGTAATTTAAGTTTTGTTGTTAGTTGCAAAGTCGGGTCCGACCCATCGCAACCCCATGGACGTTCCTCCAGGCCTTCCTGTCCTCTACCATTTAAGTTCAATTTAAGTTATCAAAATCCAAAACCAGGTTCAATATAAAAATCTAAATTATAAGATCCCAGGTTGATGGCTGCCACATCACCTCTCTTTAAATCTATTATTCTGTTTCTGGAATGAGAGCCAACAGATCGCAACCATCTTCTTCCTGACACTGCTATTTTAATCTCCAAGCCTAAATATTCCTAGCTTTTTGATCTCTCTTCAGAGAAGAGATTAAAAAATGCTTGTTTCAAAAGAAAAACATCATTTTATCCTCTTCTCTCAAAAAGTTGATTATAATATATTTGGCACTACAGTCAATTATAATGTTATGTGATGAGACTGAAGAGATGAAAATCAGTAAATTAAAAAAAAGTTTATACTATTGCATTCTATATATTATGCTCATACTTTTCACTAGATGACAAAATTTCTGGATGAGGAAGGAAGAAAGGCAGAAGATAGGCACATAGTTCTCTATACTGTAAGGTTTGACTTCAATTGAAATATTTACCTGTGTTCTGGCTATAACCATCTCTGTTGATGCCAATTAAATGATAACCAGTAACTCGTTTCCACCTTCGAACTAGGAATTTCATTCTGCATTTATAATAAAGGGAAATATGTTGTAATATTTAGGACATCTGATATGAAAAACTTAATCAATCCAAATAAATAACACATTTCATGTCCATATATGAGAAATTATTGCTAGACATAATCAATTTCTTAATTTACTATCTCCTTACTTGCTTTCTAAATATTATCTATATACTTTGGATAATAGTTTCCTAGATAGAAGGCTTAGTATTTAATTAAGTACCTTGTTTTCACCTTTTTATCACTTTACATATATAACCAGCTTGATATATCATGTTTTTTTATTAAAGAAAGAATTGAATCTTTTATGTCTTACCTTGAAATTGCAATTAACACTCTCACAGCTGAGCGAAACCGTGTAAAACTTTTTGAACGATGTGTAATGACCTCCAGTTGAGTGTAGGAAGGCTGCCCGCCCATTCTTGCAATAAGAGTTAAAGTGGCTTCTTCACACTCCTGAAACCCACCCAGTAAGAGCAGCAAATATTTCTTCTGATAAATGAGAGCCTTCCGGAAGCTCTCTGCTCTCAGGTATCTTCCATAAACCCTCTAGAATAAAAATTAAATACAGTGAGAAATTACACATTGTGAAGTGCTACATGCAATCATGCAGTGGAATGATTTGCCTCCAGAAGTGGTGAATGCTCCAACACTGAAAGTCTTTAAGAAGAGATTGAACAGCCATTTGTCTGAAATGGTATAGGGTTTCCTGCCTGAGCAGGGGGTTGGACTAGATGACCTACAAGGTCCTTTCCAACTTTTTTAAAATAATAATAATAATAATAATAATAATAATAATAATAATAATAATAATAATAATAATAATAATAATAACAACAACAACAACAACAACAACAACAACAACAACAACAACAACTGAATAAAAACTTTCAGTTGTGAGAAAAGACTAATTAAGTTGTTATTGTTATGGCATTAAGTCCACTTTATCATCTAATAAAGCAAACTGAGACTGATGATAATTTATGTTCTTAAACTACCATTCTTCTGAGTTACTAGCTTTAGTAATACAGCATGGATACATGAAGTTTCCAATCATAAGTGGGTAAATACTTCCTTCTGAAAATCAGCCAGCTGTGGAAAGTTGATTTCTCCTTCATATATTTGGGCAAGGGATTTAATTCTGGTCTCCCTGTTGCTAGTGGGCTACACAACATCTTTTATTGATGTAGTCATATCACCATGATGAACAAGATAAAGAACTTTCAGGCCATTTTATACTAGATTTTGAAAGGAATGAAAATGAGAATTTTCAAAATCCCAATTGAGTAAAAAAGATGTCACCAAAGCTCAAACATTTTGCTACCCAATTTGGGAGGTCCTATGAGAACTATTGGCACCTATATATATTTGTGGGACTGTCACCCTTCCTTAATAATAATAATAATAATAAAAGATATGGAATGTTTTGCAGCTAAATTGAGGCAAATAAGGGTGCCACATTTCAGGCTTGGATCATTTTGATTTCAGATTGCCATAAAAAGCAAATCAGTGTGCAATGTCTAATGATAGAAAAAATGATCCAATAAGAAATTAAGAAAAAGCTTTTCACCTTTAAAGCAGCATTTTCAGAATCTGTTCCCAGTTCTCTCAAGAAAGCCTCATTTCTTAATTCTGCTTTCAGTTTGGCCAGTTCGGCTTCCGCCTGCTTCAGGGACTGTTGAAGACTTAATTTCTCTTTATGCCAGATTTCTTTTTCAGAAGCAATCAGTGCATCAACATTTCTTCCATTATGTAGTGACTGTCTAAAAGTCTTATGAAATTTCAAAAGGAACAAATTAATTAATAACTATAACTTATTCCTTGTTACTAAGAGAAAATAACAAATGTAACGTACACAGTAAAACTATGTACAATAGCCAAGAAAGCAATTATAGAAAGATATTGGTGGTTCTCTCTGGCATTGCTTATTACTGGTTGAATACATATGCAAATAGGTGCTAGTAATTATTATCCTCAAGAACTGTGAAAAAACTTTAATGCTGAACTTTACAACTTAAACATATTTGCCTGCTATATATAATATGTAGATACAATATAAGGCAAGCCTAGTAATAGGTTGTGCTCATCTACCCATTATGATTTTGCAGATTGATATTACTACAGGTAGTTCTCGAGTTACGAATGTAATGGAGCCTTCCCATTCCATTCGTAACTTGAAAATTCATGGGAGTGAATCTCGTACCTCAAACAAGATCACTCCCTGCTCATTAAGTGCATATGAGATATCTCAAGATGGGGAAGGCCTTAGGGGGCCTAGTGATGGAACAGGCCTCCAAGGCCTCCTCAACCTACTAAGATACCTCATGCTTCCCCCTCCCTTCTTGTCACACTGGACTCATTTACCTTGAAAAGATCTGTCTCCTCTCTGCCGTGGTTCCTGCCTTTGAGGGACGGGAGAGTTGATGGATGCTTCTGGGTGCCGTAATATTACTCGAGTTCAGGCACACATCCTCTTTTGCAGAAAATGGGTGCCTGAACTGTCGTGCTGTTTGTGGAGCCAGCCTCCCGTTACCCCCCCCAACTCTGTGATTTGGCGCAATTTTAAACACTCACACGAGATCATGGACTCCAGAAACTTCCATTCTTGGCTTGAAAAGCTTTCCAAGCTGACTCTCCTCTCCCTCAAAGGGAAAGAAACCACGGCAGAGATAATATTTGCAAGGTAAATGAGTCCGGTGCGGCAGAAAAGGAGGTCGAAGCAGTTGTGTGGAGGGGGGGAATAGAGTGAATGTTACAGAGCGAACGACTGCTGTGGTGCTACAAGATTCGTGATTTGGGGACTTGCTCTTAAGCACTAGGGGGCACTTGTCATGTAACTTTGAACGGGCGCTAAGTGAACCCTCGTAACTTGGGGAATTACCTGTATTACTGTAAAATAATTATCTATGAAAATTAGCCCAAGAATATGCAACTGCTTGCAAAATGAATGTTCTTCAGTAGTAATCACTGCTTCCTCACTGTAGAGTCTGCATAGGATTTCAATGTAAGTACTAAATTACATAAATGGTTAAAAATAAGTTACTTTTTATATGCATAAGATCTAAAATATAAATATTAAAGGAAAAGCTGATTATACTGCAGAAATTAAAAGAAAATCCTTATAACGACATCCCTTTAAATTATTTCCACGCAAAGGAAATCCCCATTAGTCTATTTTTATTTTTTTAAAAGCTGTAGGTTAAATTAAACATTTCATATTTAACATTACACTTGGCTTGCAAGTTATTTGACAGTCTGTCCAAACAAATAAGTACTTAAGATGGAGTGAAAACTGATAATTTCAACAGACGGGAAAAACATACTGAGTCTCCACAAGATCCTGTGTATTGATATCTTCTAAGTTCCTCCTCCAGTTTCATGACTGTGTTCCTCATATTGTTCTTCTCCTCACTCAATCTACTAACAAACCCAGTCAGTTCAGCATTCTGTTTTAGCAATCTTTCAGTCAATGAGGCTGAAGATGGGGTGTCTGAATTGATCTATATAGGAGAAAAATAGGAAGTAAAGAAGCTCAAAATAGCTTGAACTCATCTGCAATTAGTTCTGCAATATTGCTCTCTAAGAAATGGAAGCCAAGTCAAGTCACAAATATAATGTGTATTTACATTGAATACAAAATCTATTGCTTTGTTTCAGATAAGATCTTCCATTAAAGATTGCACTTTGCTTTATGTATTTAGATTCATTGTAAATTGCCTGGATTACTTCCCAGAAATGAGATAGAACTGATTCAAAATTTTAGGCGCCATGTGGTAAATAAGAACTAAAGACCCAACTGCACTCTTCCAAATTACAATGTTAAAAACCATATGCTTTAAAACAGCAAAACAGAAGTTATCTTATGCTTACAAACATACACTAACTAATTCAATTTAAATAAATCATTTTCTCATCTTAAAAATAGTAAATAAATACTAAATAAGTATTTCTGCTTCCTCTCTCTGAACATTACCTCCAGGCTATATAAATCAGAGAGCACCTGCAATTTTAATAGAACTTCTTCAATGTCAGTTTGTATTCCAATTAAGTCCTCATCATCTGATTTTTCAAAGGGTAATCTGGAATAAAAAAATATGACATTTGTGTAGCACAATTGAATATGAAATACACATAATCACGTATACTTCCTCATCCATGCCATTATTCTCCCTGTCCCACCCTCATTATTTTCCTATGTCTATCACAGATTATAAATGCCAGTTTCAATAATAATGTTTTGTGAAAGATGACAGAACAAGTATTATGATTATAAATAAATCCAAACTGTGTTAAGACTATGGTCATTATTTTAAATGTAAAACATAAAATAATGGAAAGTACATGATTCAACTATAGGTATGGCTTAACACTGTAAAATTTTTAAAAACATCTTCCAGAAATTATTACCTTTATTTATAACTTTATACTAGCTCATCACATACTCCTAAATTGTACTCCTAAATTGTAATATACATTATATACAGGTCTTTCATTGTTGTATTGCTATTAAAAATAAATATATCTAACCTGCAGGCAGTTTTATTGGCCAAGTGTTTCAATGTGGAAAACACATTTTTGAGCTTCTGCTGAACCATCTCAAGCTCTTGAGATTGTCTGGGGGCATCACCACCTCCTCCTCCTCCTCCAATGCCCATTAGGGAAGAATAAGACAATTCTTTTGTTTCAGCTTGTCCCATTTTCTGCTGGAAAATCCACTTTCTTGTTCGTTCGTTAGATTCATCCAAAGCAACCTGCACATAAAAGTATGGGGAGGAGAAGAGAAGAAAACTGCTTTCTACTAAATATATGAAAATTCTAAAGTCAAAGAAAGTCATTTATAAGTATGTAGCACTTGTAATTTTTTATACAGAAGTGCTTTTTCCAATAGACCGTTCCTGCAGAAACAAACCAGGAATTTCACCCAATTACGGTACTCTGTGGCTTGTTGCTGTCTTAAAACGCAACTAGAGGCTGATCTTACTCTAGAACTCTACCTTATGAAAACAAGAGATTCCTGACTTTTAGCCATCTCCTTCAGCAAAACAACTGGGTTTAGCATTTTGGAAAATACAGAGAAAAGCACTCTACTCTCTTTCCCAATTATTCCTGTTGCTGGTTATTATTCATAAATCTTTAGGCAAATAAACTGATTCAACATAATTTCCCCCTTATGATCTATTGCTTCATAGACGTTTCAAAGTACGTATTGTAAAAAATTAGCATAACAATAAGCAGCTTTGGAAAAATCATTCAAATGAAATTATTGTATTTCCTAAGATCAAATTTATATTCTTAGTTTTATCTTTCATTTGTTTTTGTTTTGATCCTGTTTATTTTACTTTTTAACTCTTACATTTTCAGTTGCTGCCTTGATATTTTATTTCCTCAGTTAGAGGAACAAACAACAGCAATAATTACAAATAGGAGATAGATTCATAAAGGCTTTGAGTATCAATAGTTACTAGTTATCACAGCTATGTATTGCATGCAAGAATAGCAGTCTCTGAACATTCATTGTTGGGAAGTATCAGAGAAAGCATTTTTGAAAGTAAAGGCTTAACATTAATAACAGTTACCTTGTTGTTGACTTGACAGCACAGGAGGAATGTATTGGAACCCCAACAGCATTGGAAGGAGTATAGTTAATCCTCCTTTACCAGCCACTCATTCAGTGATTGTTCAAAGTTATGAGAGCATTGAAAAAGGAGGCTTATGACCAGACCTCAAAATTGCAATTGTCACAATGCCCTTGTGTAACATGATCATGATTTGGGAAATTGGCATCAGGCCCACATTTATAATAGTTCAGCCTCTGGCTTCCGGTGGTGACAGGCTGCACCGCATGGCGGCTTTTGTTAGCCGCCTGTCTGGGAGCGCGTCAAAGCCTGAAGAGACAGCGTTCGTCAGCTGTCTCTCGGCTCGGAACCTCGTCCCTCGGGCGAAGAGGGGGGGGTGAGTTAGTCCAGATAGGGCTAGAGCTTCCTCTCACCCCAGTTTTGCTTTAATCGGGGATGAGAGATGCTAGCTCGCCCGGAGTCTGGATGTTCTCCGCGCCCCATGATGCCTTCGCTCCTACTCATTTGGAGCGAAGCCAGATGCAGCTCCCACCTCTGCTACTGAAAGGTATTTGGACTTAAACTATAAGCAGACGGAACTAAACAGGAGGTTTGGAGTTACAGTGGATTGTTTTTGACTTTGACTCTGAAAATATACTAGCATCTTCTTTTTTTTGTGGAGATTTAAAGTGAGAGAAAATGGCTGCGGAATTGCCGTTTCTCTGGAATACTTTCGTTTTTTACTTTCACTCTCCTTTGGTTACTAACTGGATAGAGATACATTGTTGCTTCTACGGCTCTGGAAAGTTTTAGCTGCAATGAATTTGTGATGCCTACTGGTTGGTGATATTAATACTGTTACTCTTTTGGATTATTGAAGTGATATTTAAAGAAGTCTGGAGAATGGTTTTAAAATGGCTGCGGAACTGAGAAAAAAAAGTGAGAAAGAAATTTTTATTTATTTTTTGGTTGCTGAGTGGAATCTACTGAAAATGCCTTTATCTTTAATTATAAATGACTTAAAGGATGTTTTGATGCAAGCAGTTAAGCAACATGGTGTGGAAGTTAAAGATCTCTGGGTTAAGAGATTGGAAGTATCATATGAAACTGTGTCATCTGCTCTCCAGAGGTTTATGGTTCCAGATTTCACAGAGCAACGGGCGGATAAATTATGTGAAGAGGTTGAAGAAGATGTTATGGAAATAGCCCAAAATAATATGCTATATCGTGGAGATTTGGAAAATGATAAGTTTGAAAAGCTGGAAAAGGAAGCTGTAACAGATTTGGTTATGGTTCTGGTGTACCTCCCTGTTGAAATTTTGAGAAAAAAAAGCTTATATAGAATTAATTTACGGGTCGTGCATCAGAGAAAACCAGCTGAAGATGTTGCTGTTCGTGTCTTTGGAAGAAGCTTACAGGCTTACTACTTGCAAAAATTTCGGACACGTTATAAAATGTAAAAGAAGACTTATTGATTTTGAAGGTTGATTTTGTATCAGTGATGTGGAAAAGTATGAAAAACTGGGGGGAGATGCAAAATGGAGAGCTGGGATAGACTAATAAGGAATGTTTTTGAAGCTTATATCTTTAAAATTTTGGATTAATATTATGGTTTGAATTTGTTATAAGACATTAGATGATTAATGATATATAATTATATTATTCTAAAGGATTTAAATTTTGTATTTAATGGGACTATGATTATAAGAGAAATGGTAAAGTTTAATTTTTAGATATTTGGATTTGGGGAAGATGGATAATTATATTTTGAGTTTTGGTGTTAAAATAGAGTATTATTTTTGTTTTTTTATTATTTGAGTTAAAGTTTCTTTTATAATTGATTGCTTTATGAGGTGTGTTTAATCCTGTAATTAGTTCTGGGAAGTCGGGGAGGGGATTAAGGGGAAATTATAAATCGATGTATTTAATTATTATAGGTTTATAATGGAATTGTATTAATAAGAGGATATGCTCGGCTAGTACCCCAATCTGCACTCGATGAGGTGGTTAAGAAGGCAGAGGGGATGTAGGGAGGTGGCAAGAAGGAAGGAGGAGAGGTTGTGGGTTTAGGGGGAGGAAGGAGAGGAAAGTGGATGAGGATGGAGGCAAGGCGGGGACTGCCGAGCGTATCCGAAAATGTTTTGAGTAAGATTATTTTTCTGGTGTATGTAGATGCATCATTTGTACTTGTTGTTCAATTAAAAATACCGTAATAAAAAAAATTTATAACAAAAAAAAAATAGTTCAGCCTCTTATGGTCATGTGATCCACAGCTGCAACCTTGACAACCAGCTTCCAACAAGCAAAATCAATGGGAAGCCAGCAACACCTCACAAATCATGGTTATATGATGTCATACATAATGCTGTGATTCACTTAATGCTGGAACTGATATTGTCAGTTGCCATAGGAACATGATGTTTCATTAATGACACACTTTTTACTGATGGAGTTGCTGTTCCCAATTGTGGTTGATAAATGAGGACCCTCTATATATGGGAGCAGGAACAGTTACAATAATTTGGATCTAAGCCATGGTCCCAGAAAGCAAGGAATAAGCTGTTTTAGCACCATCCTGTACTTCACAACTTTTCAGCAGCTTTAAATACTATCAATCATGGTATCATTTTCAATTAGCTCAAGTGTTTGAGAGTGTCGTTCTCCTCCTTTCTCACAGACCAGTTCCAATCAGTGTTGATAAGAAGAGAGCAGTCTAGCTCTGGACTCCTGCTTTGTGGAGTGAGTCAGGGCTATATTTTTTCCCTGGTTTTTTATCGTCTGCATGAAGCTGCTGGGCGGTCAGTACAGCTGTCTCTCCCCCTCCCCCAGCCTCTGCCTCAGGCTGACCAAGTGGTGCTCTAAGATTCTGTCCTAGTGTCTTGAGATTGAAGAAACTTAGTTGCAGAAGAAAAGGCTTCAGATCAACCCTGGCAAAACTGAGTGGATGTGGGGTTGGGCTTCCCTGACACTAAAACTGGATATTTCCATCCTTGGCTCTGGTAAGGGTTGCATATATTATCTGGGAGCCCTCCTGGATTCACTTTCTGCTTGTGCAGTAAATGGCAGCTGTGATCAGAAGGGCCTTTGCAAAACATGCCTATTCCCCTATTGCTTGTGGACATTCTCCTCATAATGTTAGTGTCATCTGCATTATAGGAAACAATGAAATTATTTGTAAAGAGCAATAAATAAAGGCAGATTTTGAAAATTACTCTGGACAAATAACAAACATAAATGTATTAATAAGCACCTAAAATACTGAAAGGCAAAGTAAGTTTGTCTCTGAGGGACATGTACCTCATTTACAGCCTGAAATGTTGCTTTTTCCACCTCTTTTCTCTGCATTTTTTGCTGTAATTCTTGGACCATTTCTTGCTGTTTCTTTTCATCACTCAGCAACTGAAGAACTTGTTGTCTCTCTTCTTCAAGTTGCCACTGCAAATCTTCCACTCTGGACTCCAGTTCATGTATTTTTTTATGGGCTAAGATATTAGCATCTTGTTCTGCCTGTAGAGTTTTCCTGTGAATCTGCCTCTCTTTTTCCATTTGTTGTTTCAATTTCACAGATTCTAATTTGTTCTCTTCCAATTCATTAACCATTAGAACTATGCGGTTATGCTTTTCATCCAATTGTTTTTGCAGATCTTTGAACAATTCTTCTGAATGTGTAGAACTTCCATCCCGCTTTGTCTGTTCAATCATCTGGAGCTGGGTACGTAAGTCTTTTTCTCTCTCTAGGGCGCTGCATAACTCAAGAACTTTGAGCCTCTCAGATTCCAACAGTACTTGTAGTTCAGAGTTACAGCTGTGTTCCTCAGATAGTTGTACTGCATTTAGTGCTTCCTGGGATTCAATCTTCTTTTGCAAATCATTTGACAGCTCTCTTTCAAGCTCCAGAAGATTACTCAGCTCTATATTTTTCTGTCTTTCATTTTCAAAAGAAAATTTCAAATCCTTACAAGAGGAAAACAACAAAAACAAGAAAACTGTCAGTATATACGGCTTTGTAAAGACCATGGGAATGTACCATAAAAACAGTAATTTTGAAGATCTTAGAACCCGATACTGAAAAGCTTGGGAAGACTATAATCACATGCTTATCTTACTAGGATTCTAATTCAAAATTTAATTCAGAAGTCTGTTCAATATTTTTTTTTCTGGACTAGTATATTAAGGACACATTTAACATTGGGAGTACTTGCAATTTTAGGAGTAAAGTTATAAATCATAACTATTTATTTTACTGTTAGCAAAGTCATAATAATAGCAAAGTCATCATCTAGCACAGTGGCTCCCAACCTTTTCTATACCCTGCACCCCTAGAACGTTTCTGATATATTCTCGCACCCCTTACAAATGTTCAAAATAATGGCAATGAGTTATGCATATACACTATACTTTTGAAAACTCAAGTTTTTGCATCCCCTGGAATATTGTCTTGCACCCCCAGTTGGGAACCCCTGATAGCACAACATGTTTGGATGTATGTTGTGTTTGTATTGGCTGGTTCAGTGGTGGGATTCAGCCGGTTCGCACCAGTTCGGCCAAACCAGTAGCTAATTTTTTTGTGGCCCAGGCCCAGAACAGACTTCCGGAAGCGGCATTCACATATGTTCACATATTTGAATCCCACCACTGCCCAGGTTGCTGTTCAATATCTTCCCTGCCTAAGCTGGTGGACACAATCTTTAATGAAAAAGTCTCAGATCTGATTTTGAGATTGGGAAGGGTTGACAAGGAATTCAGAATTGGTGTGATGCAATTCACTTCATGGTGAAATGTGAACTTTCTCTGATTACCTTCTCTGAAAGAGCGAAGTAGCCATGCACCCTCAGAGATAATTCCTAAATATTCTTAAAATATTTTTCAGATGCAATGGCTGACAGTTCTGTGGAAATCTCTGTACCTCGGTACCTTGACTAAACAGTGACACTATATTTCCCAAGAGCATTTTTGGTTATGAATGGGTCCAAAATGATCCTTAGCTTACAGACCAAATATCAGACAAAGCAAATAGGCAGAGAATTATTGACTGCATAGGTAGTATACATCTTGGGAAAATACCACTGACCATATTTCAGAGTGCACAATTCATTTATGCAAGTTGAATAGCCCTGTTAATACAGATCACAACAGAGCAGGAGTAGAGCAACCTCAGTGGCAGTGCTCCAAATATAAAATTCTCCTGAGGAACGTTTGTCTACTATTGCTGTCTTTATTCAGAAACAAATAGGGTCAGAACTGGTTAGTACTTAGAAATGCTATTACCAGGAAATCCAGAGATGTAGGCTACTCAACAACTGGGAGGTTGAGAAAATCCTGGAAGAAGGCAATGGCAAAGTTCTTCTCTATTGTTGCCAACTAAATTATATGTATATGCCCGTATAGTCACTATGAGTCAAGTTTTTTACCAAAGTTTTATAGTATAACAAAATAACTGGTTATTTTGCTTTTTCTGTTTTTTATAAAATAATTTTGCTTATATTTTCTAATCTTTGTAAGAATGGTTAATTGTAATGCCTTTATTTAAGGCTAAATTTATTGTTCTCGTATAAACTGGAAAAACAACAATTTTTGAAATAAAATAAATGCCCAAGGAAATAATATTTCAAATGCGTCCTCATATATTAATTGATTACACAGTTTATTAAATAGTGGTTATAAAACAGTAAATTCAAAACTCATAAAAAACTCAAAACTCATTTTTATCATTTTTGTTGCTTTTTTATGTTAGACCAGCATGAGAATTTAAAGGCCATCTAGGGATTTACAATATATATGTTGTACCTGGTTCTACACTGATACAACATAATGAAAACTTCATGAGAAAGTGTAATATATTTTATATACTTATTATCAGCAAATGGTATCCCATGGAAGGGTCCAGATTGAGTATTAGAGCATGTTTTCTATAAAGACTTTTACTAGATTATTGTCTCACATTTATGGCTCAAACAGTCAGCTGATAAATGGCATGCAAGACTTCTGCCCGAGTTCCTGGAGTCCCACTGTTAATTAAACTAATATTGAAAACATAGTTATAAAGCAATTTTTTCTATCTTAGAGGGAAAGATTTCTTTGTGTAATAAAACAAACATTCCACATATTTACAGGTATTCCAGCAGGCTGCTTATTCTTTCATAACCCCCACTGCTGATCATGGATTATAGAGATGAAATATGCAAAGTTCAAGGTTTGGTGAAGTGAAGTAGATTGGCACTATTCCAAGTTCAGTATTAGATGTTATAGTGAACTATCTCAAGCTCCCAGGATCATATTGTCTTATAAATACATAACAACATTTTAAAACATGTGTACCATAAGTACTTCTGCTGTTGCCTTTCTCCTCACAATTATACTATGTAACTACAGGTAGTTCTCAAGTTAAAACCATAATGGAGCCTGCCCATTACAGTAGCAAATGCTGGTTTTTAGCAAAACCATGGTAAAATACAGTCACATGACCCTGGGATAATGCAAACAGCCAAAAGTGTGGTCCCATTGCCAAGTGCCTAAAGTGTGGTCACATGACTGTGGAGGGGCAGCAGCGACCATCAGAACTTTGAATCCAGTTGTAATTGTCTCCATCATGTCCTCAGGATTTGACTCAGGCTGGTTCAGGGGCTCACTGGCCTTACCTAGAAATTCCTCCTGCACCTTGCCAAAGTGCAACTCATGAGCAAGCAGCAAGACATTGAATTCACCAACCAGGTTTGATCACAGCTGTGCGCATTCTCAGCAGACAGAGTGTTTAACTTCCTATTGGCCTTTTCCTAGAAGCAACTCCAGAATCTGGTTTGTCTATCATGACCCTTAGAATCTAGTTATGCACATCCCTGGCTTGTTGACTAATCTTGACCTAGTTTCTCTCTTGATCTGGCATTGTAAATCTTCAGTTTGACTTTGGACTGCTCAATTGGGATATTTGTCTTGCTCAATTAAGCCTTATCTACAATTAACTGTGTTTCTTGCTGCCTTGTTGGAATTTATAGAAGTTAGTCTCTTTCTTAACACTCTGTGCTCCTAGGAACTGAGTCTGGCTTCTGAACCCATCTCTGAGATCCATGCTATCTTTGAACAGTTGTTAAGTGACCAGTCTTAAATTGAAGACTACCCATCTATTAATCATATTCATAACTTGTTTCATTAAGCCTATAGAAAAAGACTTTTGTTAATGATTTTGTGGAAAAGACTATATCTGGTACAAGAATAGTTACAAATATCTAGTTTTGATCACTGAGGCATTTGGAATGAACTCTGCTTTTTGCAATTTGTAGTTTTAATTTTGAGCCTGTCTGCAAAGTCTGTGAGGAAATATAAACATTAAAGATGCTGGGTTAATTCTCAACCTTTACAATATACAGTATCTTATTAAATATATAGTAAAGCATGAATCATCATCTGTGTAATGATCCATTCCACTGTACATATTGAAGTACCAAGATTGGTTACCTCGATTTCTTCTTTTTCTCTTTTACCACCGTGTTCCACTTTTGCTCTCTCCTTCTCCAGGGCCCACTGAAACTCCCTTGATTTCTTCTGTTCATTTGTAATCGTACTTTTTAAGATTTCAAGTTCAGTTGCTTTTCCCTTAAGTTCATTTCTGATAAAAGCCAAGATAAATCCATTTTAGTTATTTGAAAAATAACTAAAATAGGAGAAAATATTTATATTTATATTTGTGTGATGAGCACAAAACTGTCTATTACAAGGCAAACCTGCAGGTTTTCTTAAATTTTACTTCTTAATAATTGTGAGATGTGCACGGAATAATTGTGAGATGGGCATAATAGTAATACTCTAGTAGTAAATATTACCTCTACTACTAATCTTCCCCTATATTCTTTTGATCGGCTAACACTGAACATTTAGTGTATAAACTGTCAGTATTGTTTTTCTTGTATCAATAACATTCAGCAAACAAATCAAATTAAAATATAATTAAAATAATTTGATTAAAATAATCAACTCTATACGTTTGCTGCAAAAACGTCTTCATTCCAATAATAATAATAATAATAATAATAACAACAACAACAATAACAACAACAACAACAATAATAATGATAATAATAATAAAGTTGGAAGGGACCTTGGAGGTCATCGAGTCCAACCCCCTGCTCAGGCAGGAAACTCTACACCATTTCGGACAGATGGCTGTCCAGTCTCTTCTTAAAAACCTCCAGTGTTGGAGCATTCATCGCTTCTGGAGGCAGGCTGTTCTATTAGTTAATTGTTCTAACTGTCAGGAAGTTTCTCCTTAGTTCTAAGTTACTTCTCTCCTTGATCAGTTTCCACCCATTGCTTCTCGTCCTGCCTTCAGGTGCCTTGGAGAATAGTTTGACTCCCTCTTCTTTGTGGCAGCCCCTGAGATATTGGAACACTGCTATCATGTCCCCCCTCGTCCTTCTCTTCGTTAAACTAGACATACCCAATTCCAGCAATCGTTCCTCATGTTTTAGCCTCCAATTAAAAGCAAAAGAAGTCAAAGTGAATCTTGCATTAAAACGAATAACAGCCTCACTTTAAAACTGATTTTTAATAGAAATGTAAAAAAAATGGTAAGATCTTCTACAGTGCTAAAGAAAACAGCCCTTAAAAATTGTACCTGATGGCTTCCAGATCCCTTAAGTGCTTATGTTGTGCTTTTAGGGTTGTTTCCAGTTCCAGCTTGGTTTGCCCAAGTTCATTCTTTAGTTCTGCAACCATCATCCTTTCAGAGCTGAGCTGCTCTTGAAGTTCAGCTGTTCTGTCCTTGGTATTTTTAAGCTCCATTTGCATTTCCATATTGTAACCCAACAATTCTAGGGAGTACATTTTCACACAGTAAGAAACAGACTATACATGCTAATTTGTCATATTGAAACAAAATCCTGAACAAAGAGCAAAATCAGTATCTTATTTATAAAAAAATATTTAACTTCAATAATAATAGTGTGTTTAATCTGTAGTCCTTTAATGAAACATGGATTAATTCTATTACAGTGTTCCATATTATAAGTTATTATCATGTAATAATTTTAAACTCACTACAAGAATTTCAATTTAACTAGGCCACTAATTTCTACATGTTCAGCTCTTGGACTAAGATCTGTTGCCTCAAATGTCTTTAACCTGAGAGATCAGGGAGCTATCAAGTAACTGAACCTTGTAGACTTGAGATTATTAGTGCTACTTTCTGAAGCTGGCTGAGATCGTATAATAACACTGTCCAAGTTTAGTTTTGGTACTCTATATTATTAATTCACATATACCAACAATAACACACAAACCTTTCTTTTTTAAACTGAAGCCTAGTAAGGAAGCCTGATGGTAGGAAAGTGAAGGTAACCCTATTGATCAAACAATTTTACACATTACCTTGACATTTTGGATGAATTTCTATTTCTTCCTTTTCATCATCATGCCTGTTTAGCTGTGCATGCAAAATGCTGATTTCCATTAACAAACTTTGTCTCTCTGCATTCTGAAGGAAATCCAAAGCACTCCTCTGATATGTCATCTTTTATCAATTATTAAGAATAAAAAACAGAAAGAAATACCAGATTAATGAATTGCATAGAACTTGCCTTTACTAATCAAAAAGTTAAACAAGTCCTCATCTCAGGTAAATTATAGGAATGTAGTGGATTTCATCAACATAAGAATAAAAACATTTTTCAGGAGATTTTTTTTATGTCTTATGTGGGTGTTCTTAAGTGGTAATCCTTCTGTTTTATTAAACATGTGTTTCATAGAATATTCATAACAACACTGTTTCAATAAAGGAACACAACATCTTTATCTTTATTACAATTACTTTCTAATTTCCCATGTATCTTTAGGATGTAGTAGAATTATAATTTGTTTTCCCAATTACAATGTTTACTTCCCACTGTTGGAACAAACTATTTTAAAGTAAAAAAGTAAAAAAAGAATTTGCTACTGAACATGATGGAAAGTTTTGCATCTATTAAAACTAGTTGTTTATTTGCAAATTTATATGTAAAATGTTCCCAACAACTATGGGTATGAAAAATAAATCATAAAATTGAAGTGTATACAGTAATAATAAATAGCATAAACATGCAAGACTATACAAAATTGTCCAAGTTTTCTCTACTTGTAACAAAATTTGTAGATTGTGAGAGTTTTTTTCAGTTTGAAATAAACATGTTCTGTTCTGTATTTAAAACAAAAAATTATCAGCATTATCCCAGTTTAAATTTGGAGGTTCTTTGGTAGCTTGGTAGAGTTTTTATAATTTCCAGTGATTAATCCAGTAATGGTGACTAGTTATGTTCCTGCTACTACTGGGGTGGACTGAATGAGGTGATTTTGGCCATTTTGAGTGTTTTGACTGTTCAAAGTAACTGTGACCGAGCCATTGTTTGTAACTCATGACTAGATTGTGTTATTTCCAATGTTTTTTTAGCTGAACCCAATATACTGCAATAGAAGTCAGGTCCCTACTTCTATTGATTTAGACTAAGTAGGTTTTGAAGGAATGGAGAATTACAAGGAAACAATAGGAGTTAGAAGACTTCAGCCTGCATGGCTGGTAAGTGCATTGCTTTATTAAAGAAAAAATATTTACCATGAGAAACTCAAAATTTATAAAATTGGATTATGGATTGTAGGTGTACTGGGCATTATTTTGCAGGTGGTTCATGCAAATACATGTTTGTATAAGCTATATGTTTTACTACATATATTTTATTCTAATAATACAGATAAAATGGAAAGTTCTGAATTGAATTGTTTCTAATGAAAAAGAAATAAAGTCATTTCCATTCCTGATAAATTTTATCATCACAAAGGTAAATAATATGTAACACTTCAAAAAACAAAAAAGTCTGGATGAAATGCTTGAATATATCAATAGACTTCAAATCCAGCAGTTTTTTGAAGGTCAAGTTGTGATCATTTACTGACCACTTGCTCAGGAACTATAAGATGTAACATTGGTGCTAAAAAAAACACCATTATGGCCAATTGGAAATAATTTATACCATCACAATATTCCTCAGTCACATGAACAGTTATAATCAGTACAATTGTCCTGTTTTTAATTCCCCATCCCGTTTGCAGAGAGATTGGAGAGAGATTACAAGACTATAAAACTGTTTGCTCTTCTACCCATGTTGGCATCTCAAGACTGTGGGGTTGCAAGCTTGCTACATGATCAGTTTACAATACTTTCTTGAAATCTCTTCCTTTCATCTCTCTGCTTAATAAAAAATATCATAAACGAAGCATCTTTTTAACTGCTAAAATAAATACTTTTTTTCAGTGATTACCAAGAGAAAATCATTACTTTTATCTAGTATAATTCACCTGTTCTTGAAGTCTCCTTTCCAGCTGATCTATTAGTCCCACAGCATCTTGAACACCGACTTCTGCCAATTCAGTCTGAAATGCCGCTAGAAGAATATCCTTTTCATTTTGGAAAATTTGTTGAACACCACAGAGCAGCTCTGCCCGCCAATCTGAGACAGTGTCAGAGGTTTCAGATGCTACATAAAACTAGAGGAACACAAAATCAATAGTGTGTAAGTATATTAAAGTTTTTAAAAGAATAAACTGTTCTGACTTTTTGTTTATGTTATATTTGTTTATGTTATGTTTATATTATATTTATATGTTAGTGAAAATTCTTAGCTCTCTCACTTTTTTATTTAATTAATAGTTTAATGATTTCCAGTAGTCTTAAGAACAGATTTATGACTAATATTATCATGCATTTAGTATGCTTTGGCAATTTTGGCAATTCTTGTTTTATATGAACTTTTTTTCCCCTTTAAAACACCTTTCCCCATCATGGAAGATTTCTCATTTCAGATGTATTAATCTCTGGAATTCCAAATCAGAGACCCAATATATTTGCAGACCGGGGAAAGCTGCTTTAGCCTCTTTAAAGTCACTACTGAAAACAATTGTGAAACTGAAGACTATTGTTTAAAGCAGAAGCATAAAAGTCAGAAACTCTAAATAGTATAATCAAGTTTTATTTTTTCTCTAGGAATTTCTGTACTGAAAATTACTATATACACGACTAAAACTATAATGCAATACACATTTATCAGGCATATGAAAGATTGGACTGATACAATTTTTTGAAAATTTAGATGAGGATTTGTCTCAGCTGATTCTGGTTAAATAAAAGAGGCATTTTCAAGAGATCAAATATAATTTTATAATATATTTAGAGAAACATAAATATTTCTATAAGTAGAGAATTGTCAGGTGAAAGTAACTAGAACCACTCATGAATAATCCCACACAAGTTTTAATGCTAGTCACTTATGTTACAAGAATTTCACCAGATTGACTGCATTCCTTTGGGGATGGCAAGATTCAAGGATTCTGGAGGAGGTCTGGCCTGTGTGGCTTACAACGACTATAAACTCTGATTCCTCTTGACCCCTCCCTCCACTTTAGCTGGAGATTCCACAAGAATATTAATAAAATATTTCATAATATATGTACATAGCCAGCACAAGTACTGACTACAATGTAGCCATTCTGGGATCATAATTACCTTAGTTTGTCTGTGAATCTGCATTTTGGCAATTAATTCCTTCAAAGACGAAATACTGCTTAAAAAAGCCATACGTTCTTCTAGCCAAGGTTCTAGTTCTTGTTTAATAGGAACAACTTCACCTTCACTGTAAGGAAATTCTGTGAGAGAAAGTACCTGTATGCCTTCATGATGAATAGCTCTTAGCAAGCCCTAGAGGGAAAAACATCAAGTAATATAGTATTGAGAATGAATCATTACTATTCCTTTTCCAATATTAAGAAACTACTTTAAGGATGTGTAGGTGGGAGCAGAAAGAAAGTTTTAATTAGAATTGATAAATAATTTAACTCAGGGTAGGTATCTGGACACTCATGAAACTGCAAGGATTTGTTTTTAATCTCAACTGTTTTCTACTCAAAAAAATCAAAATGGATCTTATTCACCTTGATTTTGTTTGGAAGAAAATCCATTGTTGTTTCACCTTCATCTCCTACAGCATCTGATATGGTTTCTGATCCATGGCTTGGAGCCAGGTATGTTCCTTGGTTCCAGCCTGAAGCAGAGTCTGAAATAATAAGCTCAACTGTCAAATCATAAATAAAAAGTTTTTTCCAGGTTTTAATAGTCACTCTAAAAATAAAGTTAATCAAAAATTAATATTCTCTTACCATTATATGAACTATCACTGGCAATAGAAGTTATAGACTGTGCTATACCCGGGATTGTCTAAAATAGAACAGAAATTATAGTTAACAATATGATTCTATAAATAAAAATTTCTGTTTTAAAACTTAAAACTACAGCAAACGCATCAGCATAATACAATTTCCATTTTAACCAACAATAGCAAAATATTCAGAAACAGATTTGATACTTATTCAATTATTTCCTGCTGGACAATGCAAGATCAAACTGTTTCATTTTGTGTGGTGCCTTAATAATATTTGTAGAGCAATAAAAGTTTTAGCTATGAAAACCAGGTATTGTTAGTATTTTACATAGCACATACCTCTTTATTTCTTAGGACATCTATGGCATTTTTCAAGACATTACATTCTTCTGTTAACTCTTGTATTGCAATAAATTGTTCTCTTTTCAACACTTCTGATTCTGAGATGTGTCTCGTTTCCATGTCCATTATTTCAGCAGCATGTAATTCCTGCATTTGTTCAATTTTTTCATTAAATTCTTTTATAAGTTCTGTAACTTCTGCTGAAGAATATTCATTTTGTAAATCAATCTGAATTCCTTCACTTTTCACAAGGAGTTGTGAAGTCTGGTTGCAGCTACTGATATGCTGTACCTTTTCAGTCTGACTTGATGCATTTATCCATTTGGTATCTATTTGCTCTGGTTTTATAATATTCTTTTCCTTCTTTATATATCCAGCAATTTTTTCTTCTGCCTGGGCTAATTTATTCCTGGTTTGCTCTAGTTCATCTTTAAGAAAGATCAGGTTTGATTCTTTTACCTGTAAACAAACAAAAGTTCAGATGCTTCTCTTACAGAAAGAAAATACAAATAGTATGGTCTTATTAAACCACCCAGTTCTTTGCAAATATTTTGAAATGACAGCTACCCATAAGTATACTTTTTGAACCTGTTTGTAATTCTGCTGCCTTATATTCTCCTTCCACTACAGAAACTCATGAATATCATATCACTACTTATTAATAGGTAGTAAGTTTAAATTTTATTTTTAATTATTAATACACAGGTGATATACTGTACAAATTCAAGAATGATGTACTGAGCAGTGGGGAGCAGGGCATAGCATATAAAACTAACTGTGTGATGCTGTTCAGGAACATATTGAGATTCACAAGTTGAAAACATGAAAACAGGCTAACAACAAGCAGTCGATGCACACAGTGAGCAAATCTCAGTGTGGTGCAGTAGTTAAGATGATGGATTGGCACAGGTTCAAATCCATCCTTAGCCACAAAAGCTCATTTTGCAACTTCCAGCCAGCCCCCTTCTGCAAACCTAGCCTATTTTACAGGATTTTTTTTCCTGTGGGAGACAATGGAAGGACACCTTGGGCTCGTGAATGAAAAACAAAATAAAAATCAAGGAAATAAAAAATAAAATCAGCTTTTGCTAATAACTGCCACCTGCTCTGTAGATTTCATTTAGCAAATTTTATTTAGTTTGGGCCATTGTACTGTAATAAAAAATTTCTTGTCAGATTTTTCCATCTGTAGATCACATTTTAAGATTATTGCTATTGTCTTCCTTAAAGCGTAGACATAAATCTAGCTCAATGTTTACTTTTAAATAAAAGCCTCAGTAATAGAGCTCTTAATTTTTTACTTATTGATAAAACATGCAAAAATAAATCTCACAGCAAATCTTCCAAATATTTGAAAGTTTAGTTCTAGATTGATTATATCAAGATAGCATGACAGTATAAAAAGCAGTTATGGAATAATCATAAAATTGAAACTTTCTACGTCCTTCCAATGTGCTTTTAATTACTTAATGGTTTTATTTTGTACCCTTCAAATACATTGCTCCCAGCAACTTTCAGTGCAAAATACAACAGATGTTTATTTTATTCTTACCAGTAACTGTTCTTTCAATTTCTCTGCTTTTTCTTTGTAGTTATTAAGCTCTTCCTTGGCTGCAGCTGACTCCAATCTGACTTTTTCCAATTCAAGATAATTTCCTTGCTTGTTTTCACCCAACTCTGTGACCATCTAAATTATTAGTACCAAAACAGTAATTCATGCGAGTATAAACTTACGTATATGAATTTGGTATTTCTTAGTTACTATGTTAAGGTAGTATCTCACATTGGTAGTAGTTTAAAATATAATGGGGATGAGTCCTGACTTAAATTAACCCTTGGCATAAAGATTTAAGTATTTCCCCAGTTTACTGCCCAATGAAAGTGGCTACTGGTATGCAGCTAAGATGGCAGAAACATATATGTTGGTAAAGTCTTCATCACCAGTTTTTGTAATAAAGATTAACCAAAAATAATGGCTTTACTGTCCATGTATCACTTTTTTTGTAAAATGCCTGATGATGGGCCAAACAGTTTAATGCTGTTTTAGACATTTTATTGGTATTTTACATTATGGTTCTTTTATTGTTTGAATTTGTACTTGGCTTTGTTCTGTAAGATATTATAGAAATACTTTATTCTACTCATTTTCAGTTTTTGCATTTTCAACTGTTACAGCCCATTTCTCTCAAAATGATGTTTGAAGAATAACTGACTCATTTAATATTTGAAGAAAACAATTTCAAGCCATACATACCTGAGTTTGCATCTTTCTTTCCTCAGAGCTTGACAATTTCTCCCGTTTATGTCTTTGTTCTATTTCTGTTAGCAGTTGTTGAAGTTTAACAAGTCTCTCTTCCTTTTCTTTTGTCTCATTCTTTACTAATTCCAGTTTTGTTCTTTCTAGTTGAAGATTATTCTGTGCATCTGCCAGTTGGCTCTGCATCTCTGAAAGTTTCTCTGATAACTCTAATAACCTAACTGTTGCATCTTCCCTACCTATATATTTTGCATTTTCTAATGGAATACATAAGGCTTCTTCTTTGCTATCTTCTGAAACTGCAGCTACCAGGGGAGAAAGCTGACTTTGCTCCAGAATCAGATTCAATTCAACTTGATTCTGAAGGTTTGCAGCAGTCTTTTGCTCAAGGGCTTCTTCTAGTTCCATTATTCTTTGTTTGAGCTTGTTTGACTCCATATGGGCTTGGTCTTTGAAATCCTTGAAATGCCTGTTGCATTGGATTAGCTCTAAATCCTTTTCTTTTACAGCTTTCTCAAGTACCTTTAAATTTATACTTATTCTCGAAGCATCTTCTTCAATCTTTGTACTTATTTGTGCATTGCCACTTCTTATTGGAATAGACTTATATTTTTCTCTAGTTTTTTCAAGTTCTTCTTTCAGTATATCTAGTTCCTTCTCTAACTTTACTATGTTAATTTGTTTTCTTTCAAGTTCATTCTTTGCAACAAATAACTGCTGAACATTATTTTCCACTTGTATCACTAAATCATCCTTTTCTGCCATTACAACATCAAGCTGGTGTTTTAAATTATCTATATCATCTTGAGTCAATGAAAAGTCCAAAGGTATCTTGTGTTCAATATTCACCATTTCCTGCTGGAGTTTTTCAATAACTTCATTCAGCTGTTCTATTTCTTGTTCATTTTTCTGCTTGACACGTTCTTGATCACTCTTTAAAATTTCTATTTGGGCTTCCAGTTCTTTTATGTGCTCATTTTTCTGCTCAACCAACTAAGCAGAATTGAAATAAAAACAAAGAAAAAATATTATGAAGGGCAAAATTCTTGTTTTTATGACACTAATTATATTTCTTTATATTAAATATATATTTTAAAACTCTGCATGCTTTTTATATAAAATTTGTAAAAGGTAAATCAGAGTAAGTCATATTTTATTTAAATAAGATAAATATTGTTTTATTCAGATGTAATATTTTAATGTGTTATGGGGGGTTGTTGGTCCTGTATGCATTTAAAAAACCTATTTAGTTGTGAGCAAATAAAAGCTCTCCACTATGAGAAAATAATTGGCAGAAAAAATAACACAAACCAACTACTAACAATTACAATTACCAGAAACTGTACCAATTGTAAAAGTTCTACTATGCCACAAACTGTAAATAAAGAGGGATAATATGAAATATTAATTATGTATTGCAGATTATAAAGTATATTTAAAAAACATCCATGCACATTCTATTTTGAAGTACAATTATAGGTATTTTAGTCCCTGTTCTAACATGTTTATTACTTGCTTAAACAGATGGTGTCACTAAGGATTTCATAAATTATTACTTTATTATCTGTTGTAATTTCCAGCTGCTGTTGCAATTTTGAAATTTGTTCATGGAGTTCATGGATTTTCTGTTCCTTTTCTTGTATAATCTGTATATATTTCCCAGGAATTTGATGATGACCCTTTATAGAAGTATCTTCAGGATTCTGGATAGCTTGACCTAATTTTTTCATGTCATCCTACAGACAAAAAGCAGTAAGATGAAAATAACTTATAGATTCCCTTCACTAATTATTTTCATTTTATCAGAGGAATAAACTGAAACAAGAAAATATTTTCAAATAGCATTTTATAAATAGTTAAATACTTAAGATTTCATACTTTTTCATAATTTTCAGATTTCATAAACTCAAGTTATATTCATTCAAAACAGGAAAGAAAAACTTGCTTTCTTCTCAAATAATACCTTAAATGATTTATTTTCTTGTTCAAGTTCTTGTTGTCGAGTTGTAGACTCTTTTAGCTGAATTTGTAGCTGCATCTGTAACTGCTGCACTTCTTCATTTTTGTTTTCTAGTTCTTCACGGAACTGTTCTAATTGTTCCTCAAGATTTATGATCTGTATATCCAAAATAAGTGGCAAAGGAATAATTTATTTTATGTAAATAAGAGCTGCATTTGTTTTAGGGTTATTTTGTAACCCCTTTGTAACCTTCAATTGTGTGTGTATCATAGGCCAATAGTTTTTGAATCAAGGTATCTCAAATGGGCTAACTTAAAAGAATGTGTCCAAAATCTGGGATCCATTACTTCCGTGGGATTGAAAATTCAAGGATTCTCAGGCCAGTTGTAATGGCAAAGTAGTGCTCTGCAGCATTGCCTCACCATCCCGCAACGCTGCCATAGTCACGTGTGGTTTCTGATGCCCCCTGCCAGCTTTGTACAAACAAAGCCAATGGCAAAGCTGGCAGGAAGCTGCAAATTGCTCTCGCTCCCACTGCTTTTAGTGGTTTTTTTTTTAACCTATATTTTTTTTACTCTCTCTAAATAATTTTCTATAAGTTTAACAAACTTTTTTGAGCACTACAAGTGATCAACAGAAAACCAAGCTTATATGGAACCATGAATTCCTTTGCCCCAAAGGTGCTTTTCCAGAAGGCAACTGGACTTTCTTGGGTTTTTTTCCCCTTGAATATGTTTTGCTTTTCATCCAAGAAGCTTCTTCAATTCAGTCAGAACAGAAGAAGCTTCTTGGAGGAGAAATGAAACATTTTCAAGGAAAAAACCCAAGAAAATCCAATTGCCTTTTAGAAAAGCACCTTTGGAACAACCATGATTTGGATAATTGAGAATCTCCATAGATATGAATTCCTTTATACCTCACATGCTAAATTCAATTCAAATAGTGAAAATTCTGAATAATTAAAAAAAATACTCTACCTCTTTTTCCTTCCTGTCTACAGCTTCTTGCTCAGCCTGTAGCTGTGCTTCTAGAGGCCAGTCCCCCCTTATAGTTGCAGACCCAAATTGCTTTCTTTCTTCCACCTTTAAAGTAAGTATATTTAACTATCACTTCTTTTAAGTCACAGTTCTTTGATTATTAAGTAAAGCAAGTTATGTTGATAATAACACTGTACAAATAATTATAAATAAAACGGTCTCTACCAAAAAATACCTTTTGTATATTGTCTGCACTGATCATTAAAGCTTGTTCCAGTTCTTGGATTCTACATTGTAATTTCTCAATTTCTTCATTCCGTTCTTGCACATCTCTCTGAAGTTGCTCCTTAGAGAGCAAAAGCTCACTGCATTTGTCTGTTTTCTCTTGAAGATGATTTGTTAATTCTTCAATCTGGTGGCAAACCAGAGGAAATGCATAGGCTATAATTCAAACACAAATTTGCTACAAACTATGGTAAGTTTAAATTGTCTGAAATAGGAAAAAAGAAGGATGTACATGTATTTAAAAAACCTTAATGTCTGGAGGAAATCACAAGCAACCAAAATCAAATAAATAAAGGGAAATCAGAAAAATGGAGAATGCTGGCTGTTTGGTTTTGAGCTAACTGGAACACTTCCATAGCAAGAAAATATTTGGGCAAAGCTGGGGGCAGGGAGCGAAAAAAACCCAAACTAAGTACTAACCAGTCACAACTACCTTTGGGGATCTACCAACATACTACAAACTGTAAATATAGAGAGGGACAATGTAAGAGAGCAAATATGTATTTCTCAAAGGTAGATTTATTTTTTTTATTTATTAAATTTATATGTTGCCCATCTTGTGATTTGAGGTGACCCTGGGCAGCTTACAATGTAATAAAACATAAAGATATAAAAACAATTATAAATATAAAAACAAATTAATTAATCAGTGGAACAACCTGCTTCCAGAAGTGGTGAATGCTCCAACACTGGAAGTTTTTAAGAAGAGACTGGATGGCCATTTGTCTAAAATGTTATAGGGTTTCCTGCCTGAGTAGGGGGTTGGACCAGATGACCTCCAAGGTCCCTTCCAACTTTATTATTATTATTATTATTATTATTATTATTATTATTATTATTAATAATAATAATAATAATAATTAAAATTACAAAAGATTAAGAACAAACTAAAAGACCATAGTTTGGAGAGGAGCAGCAGTGGTGCCTTCTTTATTACTGCATCAACTACCTACACCTACAGCTTCTCCTTCAGGGCCCGATGCCAACCAGCACATTCATATTTTAAAATTCTTCCTGAAGGTCAGAAGAAGGGGCAGAGATCACTACTGGCAGCAAGATAGTCCAAAGAGTGGGGGGGGGGCACCTCAGAAAGGCTCTTCTCCTATACCGCACCCAGCCAAAATTCCTTGGCTGATGGGTGTGATTGAGGCAGGCCAGCTCTTTCTGCCAGTGTGAGTAAGACAGGCTGATTCCATAGGGGAAAGATGGATTCTCAGAGAACCTGGAACAGTGCTATAAAGGGCTTTACAAATAACGACCAATACATAATCTAAGGGTAGATAACAATACCCATCAAAAAGTGAACTGTGGCATAGGTTTTTAGAGATTTTTTTTATATACTGAAATTACAAACATATCCATAGACACACACACACACATGAAAACACACAGCTCTGATAATTGTGATTTTTTTGATGACAGAAGTCCTTCTATGTTCAGGTTATAATTTTTGATGATATAAGTCCTATGTTCAAGTTATAATGCAACTATTCTGAATTATACCTATTGGAATTTATGGCCTTTAGGCTAGATTCTGTGTTTGTGTATGATGTATGTATACGTGTGTGTTTGTGTGTGTGTGTGTGATAACCCACGCCTGAAGTTATGGTCAAAATTCAAGTGCTTGGCGGTCTGACTGCACTTGCAAATGCAGGGGCACTTCAACTCCACCCACCCTGCCTATCTACCCCATCTCTGCCCTTTTGGCCATCTTGCACCATGCTTAGAAGTATAGCAAACAGTCCCAAATCAAATGGGCTTTTAGGCCCATTCTAACATCCCAGGAAGTTTCAGCTACCACTATACAACTCAGCAAGCATCAGCAAGCATTTGTTCATCTAGCTGTCTTCTTTCCCAGTTCCCTCCAATAGTTTCTCACCTTTTGTACCCAGCCACCTCTGTTGAAAACACCTCACTGCCTTTGCTGCCTCGTCTTTTGACCTGTGGCTACCATGCTACCTCAGGCACACCAGTTTCTTCAGCAAGCGCTTCCTACAAGTGGCTCTCCAGGCCGCCCAAGCAGTGTGGCACCAAGCTGCAGCATCCATGAACCCCAATAAGCACCAGCAAGCTTTAGTTCACCTACCTACCTTCTCTCCCAGTCACCCACACCAACCTTTGTACTTTTCGCATCCAGCTGTTGCAGCCAGAACAGATGCACTTCCCTGTCTCCTTTTTGCACACAGCTTCTCTGGTGAATGTTTCCCACATGTGGCTCCCTAAGCCTTTGGAAAGCTGTGCTGCTTTTGGAGGATGGGGTGGAATTGGAGACAGTCCCTCACTCTACTGAAGCTCAGGACAGGGAAGGCTTGTCTTGGGAGGTCTACTTGTTTAAGGACCCATGATTCTTGGTTAATGATTGCAATGGGAAGTGGTGAGACTGCCATCCTAAGTTGCTGTGGTCACATGACATCCCACTTTACAACTGAGTTACTTAGCGATGCAAATTCTCATGCCGGTATGGTTGTAAGTTAAGGACTACCTCTCGGCGAGGGTTCTAAGGATGTGAGGGGGTTCTTTTGGGAAAAGTACTGACCGGCTCCTCCCCCCCCTCTGTGTTTCTCCAGGAAGCTTTTTATATATATAAAAACTTACCTCCTACATTACCACACAGCCATAGTTTATATATTCTTCGCAATGTTTTTGCTTTGCCATACTTTGTAAATCTTAATTACCATAAAAAATACTGTAAAAAATGGCTTAAACACAGAATAGCACTTGTCATTAAATTCAAACATATGTATATACCCATAAGATTCTGCAGGAGTCTCACTATCAATTCTCAAAAAGCCATATTAGCAAAAAGCCAGCTAAAAATTTCAGAGGAAATATTAATATTACGGGCAAGTTAATATGGAAAGAAGCCCTAAAGAGTTTATTCTCACTTATATAGCTCAGTCTAAATATTATTATTCTGGTTGATTATTAACATAAAAACTAAGGGAGTGCCACATAGTCACAGTTCATACAATGTCACAAATGAATTATCCCTTTATCTTACCTCTCTATTTTGATGTTCACTGACTGGTTGCAATCTCTGAGGAATTTTAAGCTGTTGCTCAAGCTTTTGTATTTCTTGCTGGAAAACATCTCTCTCATGCTCCCTATCAATTGCCTGTTCCTGAAATGTAAGCCGTTATATATATATATATATATGTATTTTTAATGGGAAATATCAAAATGTAATGCACAATACAGATAGTCCTCGACCCTATGACCATTTGTTCAGTGACTATTCAAAGTTACAATGGTACTGAATGAATGGGGGTTATGACTGGTCCTTGGACTTCTGGCTGCCCCAGAATCTCCATGGACATGTGATCATAATCTGGGTGATTGGCAACCAGTTTCACTTACTATCAGTTTCCAAATGATCATGGAGATAACATGATTGCCATTTGCAACCGTTCCTCTGGCTTCCACAGAAGGTCAATGGGGAAACTGGCAGGGTAGGTCACAACTCACTAGAATAAGCCTCTCCGACTCATACATCCTATTTCAGCTCCTCTGCTGTCATGCTGCAAAAGCCACTCATGCACCCCACCCAACCTCCCTGACTCTCTCTTGCACCCCTGTGCAACCTCTCTGACCAATGGCACAACCACACACAACCTCCTTGACCTGCACAGTGACTTTTGTGCACTCTTTCACATCCTCTCATCTCTCGTGCAGTCATGGTTGCATGGCAGCTCTTGTTTGTTTCCTCACATGTTCCCTGAGATAACACTTCTCACTCACTTTGCCTGCACAACACTTCACTCCCTCCCCACTTGGCAACACCACTTACCTGCCTGCTGGTTTGGGACTTACAACTTCCTGCTGGCTTTGGTTGGTTGTTAGAAGTTGGCAGGAAGTTGCTCAGATAATGACTGTGGGATTCAGTTAACAACAGCAACTGGGACTGTAAGGATTTCTGTTGTTAAGCTTAATGATGGAAATTCCGGTCCTAATTGTTGTTGTAAGTCAAGGATTACTTATATTTTGTTTTCAACTTATTACAAAATATAACAGGAACCACTGATGTCTTAAAATACTATTAAGTTAGTTTCATAAAACCTTAGTAACGATTTGTGAATTAGAGTGTGACAAGAATTGAGAGTGAATATGTGTGTATTGCTCTTCATATGGAACATCAACCCCTTTCTGCACATTTACATACAACACTACACAACTTAGACAAGCAATACACAAAGTAGCAGCATCCTTTTTTTCCTCAGATCTTTTGCAATGTATAGGTTATTATAGTGCTAAATGTGATCCAGTAATCAAGCAGTTTGTTTACATTATTCATTAGAAACAAAATCCAAGTAGATTCTCAGCAAATATATAAAATCAATGGCAATTTTAGCATAAAATTATGCTATTTATTATGTCAGAAAAATTGTAATTAATTTTCCAATCTTTTTATACAAAAATCACTTTAGGCTTGAAAAGTTAAAGAAGTCCAATTGTACTGGAAATACTTTAACACAGTTTCAACATTATCAGAAACGCTTTACTCCTGAATCAAGGCTTTTTAAAGAGTTTAAGCTGAGATTGGTTCAAATTAAAAACATTTTTCACATTGACTGTTTACAATGATAACCTCGTAAAATTAAACTTATTTTAAATATGAAAATATAGCCATCTTATTTTTTTTACAAAAAAAAAGCCTGTTTACCGTGCTATTTTTTTTAAAAAAAGTCCAAATTGTGTATGACATAAGCATTTTAATGCATTGTGCTAATTGAGTTTTTGTTGAATTCTCTTTTTTTATTCTGTTGTAAATGATGTGTGGATTGAGCTCATCGTTTTACTTACATCTAGAAATTTTTTTGTTTTCTCAAGCTGTTTCTCTAGGGCTTGGTTTTGCTGCCTTAGATCCATTAGCTCTGCATTTTTTTCTTGCTCTAGCTCCAAAAACTGGTTGACCTGCTCCTCTATATCAGTTTCCAGTGCCTTCACCTGCTTTTGAAGGTAATTGTATTCTTTTTCAGCCTGCCGCTGCACTTCTATTTTTTCCTTCATTAACTTTTCTGTCTCCGCCAACAACTCTGTTTAATAAAGCATAACTTATTATATGTGGATAGTTAATATTGTTCTATAAAATAAACTCACTCCCAAGATGACAAGTTTATGCTACAGCATAATAAAGGATGAAAATAACTTTGGGTTTCACCAAAATTATGTGATATTTTCAATAAACAGAAATAATAATATCTGCATGGTTTAACTTTCCTGATAGAATTATACATTTATTTTCATTAATACTGTAGAAAATGTAAATGGCATTAAAACCCAATTGTCTTCTCATCCTGTAGGATTGTTCCAATTGAAACATAAATATTCCCACAAATGACACATACAACATTTTAATATAAAATAATTTAGACCTTCACCAGGTGAGTTATAGGAGGGAAAAAAACCCAACTATTTCTTACCATCACCTGGAATTTTCAATCAGTTAACTTCCTCCCTCCAATTTTTTTTTAAAATTTTTTTAAAGACAAATGCAAAGAACTGAAGAACTTAGGGATATGTGGCAAGGGAGCTATGGCTGCAGATGTACATTCCACAATGTTCCAGTAACATTGGAATTTTAAAATGATTTTGAATGTTATGTTATTTCTATCCAAAATACAGGTAATTCTCATATCCTAACAATCTCTTGGGAATTGCACTGATGGTGGCAAGAAGCATCCAGTGATTTTTTTTATATATGATCTGAAGCTTCAGATGCTATTGAGCAGCATATAAAACTTCACATGCCAACACAATTCCCAGTTTACTGAGGTAACATCAAAGGGGAAGCATAATGCATACATTGCTTAATGTTATATATAATCAGAAACAATACCAAGATTATTTATGTTATGTTTCAGTCTTTTAATTGGTATACATGCTGTAATCATGAATCATTTCTTGATTGAGAAATATTAAAAATAATAGATTTTTGGATTTAAGTCTTTGCCAAATGAATAAAAAAACATTACCAGATAATGGTCTTTTGGCAGGGTTTTTTTTGTGTCTTACTGTATAGATTTTTGTACCATCATCTTACATCATACTTGCTTCCTCAAATATCACACATGAAGGCAGAGTTTTATTTGACAAAGATCTCTATATGCAGATTATTATATGAATGTAGAAATTATTAGCTGATTAAGATGATGGTTATTGAAGTAATCCGCATTTTAAAAATATTAATATTGTAAAATTGTGAGCAATTGTTATTCAAAATAAAGGTGTGAACATGAAACACAGTATCAAAGCTGCAGGCCAGTAAAGTTAATGTCAGTAAGCCGAAAGCCCAGAGAGAGACCATGATTAACAAGAGTCAGTAGCTGTTAAATCTTCCACCCAATGAAAGATTTGCCATGCAATATACAAACACACCTGCTTGGGAAGCTGCATCGACTGCAGCATCTACTAGGCCTAGGAGAACAGAAAAAAACAAGAAGCAAAGTAATTCACATGCCATCTATAGCTTTCTCAAGCTGAAATACTATATGAGAAAAATGAAGCTGAAGACAGAATATAGAGTTCAGTAAAATGCCCAGTGAATTAAAAAAAATGTCATTGATTTATTAAACACAACTGTTAGATGTTTTTCCACGATTCCATTTATTTTTCTCTAAAATGTTGCGTACAGCTATTCACATAATACTTTTATTGTATATTCAGAACACTATTGAATTAAAAAGTGGCATATCTTCCTGTCATTTTTTTTATCTTCTCTGTTGCTCTGTATCTATCCAATGTATCTACTGTACCTCTTCCATACTTTATGTCTTCCGTCCTCATCATTACCAGTTTGTATATACTTAACATACTCCTTTTATCTTTTGCCATCCTGCACATGACCACCATCCTATCTCTCTGAGACCACATCTATTGCCAGTCTTTCTTCTTCCCAGTGCTTAAACACCTCTCCCCACAAAAGTTTTCCACAACATGTGTGCTCTGAACAAAGTATGTGCTGCACTCTTGGCATGGATTGCCCAACAGTGCCTGATCCATGCAGGGAACTCTCCATGAAAATAAGTATCCATTATCCATTTTGACTAATCTTTCAAAACATTTTCAAAAATCAATTCTATCCATGCATCTTTTTAATTAGTTAAGTGCCATAAACTAGACGAGACCCTGTTAAGATTATGGATAAATGAGTGCCATCTCTAAATATGCTTGATGCTTCAGATCAATTTTAGAAGGTAACAAAGGAGAAGAATGGTTCCTTTCTCAGTTTTACTGATGAAAGCAATTACATTAAAGAACTGCACTAAATCTTGCTAAATATAAAATGAATATGTTATTAATGCCCTTCCATCTATTGTAGCAACCTATACATTATATAAAAACAGAAACAAAATTGAGTGAATGACTCTTTGTTCCCAATAAATGCTGCCTAATAATGTCTGGATCTGAGGCATTCCTCCCCAAGTCACCCCCTGCATCTCATTGATTTTATATCCTGGAGATCTTTTGAAATACCCGAAAACAGCTAACTCAAAAGGCTTAGATCACCCATTAAACACCTATAAAGTTTGTGAAAGTCTATTAGATATTAAATAATAAAACCATACATATTTGGAAGACTCTAAAAAATACATACGTTGTTCTATGGGTCCTGCATCAGCTTTCATAGCATCTTTTTGTCTGAAGAGCAATTCTTTTTCTTCTTGAAGGTGCTGTCTCTCAGCCTCTAGTTCCTGTAATTTGTTACCTGTACGAAGTAGTTCTTGTTCAAGGTGCTCTATTACCTCTGTCTTCTCCTGGATTTGTTTTTCCATAAGTGATTTTTCATCTGCATAAACATCAATAAGATCTATGGAAAAACAGAGATGTCCAAATGAAGCATAATAATTTTTGAGTAAAATATTCCAAAACTTTCTGAAAAAAATATGAATAGCATGGTCACAGCACTATATAATTTTATACCAAAAAACTTTATTCTGCCCGAGTAATAAAAATTGAAATACTATACTGTAATATTAATGCTATATTCAAAGTTGAAACATTCATTTAAAAAAATAGAATTTTTATGGAGATGAGTGTCAATATATGAATCCGATAATATGCTAAAAATATAAAGAACAGTTGCTGGAATTGGGTTTGTCTAGTTTAATGAAGAGAAGGACTAGCAGTAATATGATAGCAGTGTTCCAACATCTCAGGGGCTGCCAGAAACAAGAGGGAGTCAAGCTATTCTCCAAAGCACCTGAAGGCAGGACAAGAAGCAATGGATGGAAATTAATCAAGGAGAGAAGCAACCTAGGAAAAATCTCCTGACAGTTATAACAATAAATCAGTGGAACAGCTTGCCTTTAGAAGTTGAGAATGCTCCAATACTGGAGGTTTTAAGAAAAATTGGACAATCATTTGTCTGAAATGGTATAGGCCCTGCCTTAGCAGTGTGTTGGACTAGAAGACCTCCAAGGTCCTTTCCCCTGTTATTCTGTGTTCTATATTCTGTTACGTATTCTGTATTTAGTCTCCATTGTTAGAACACTGTTATAATGGAAATTTACTCATGCAATATCCTAAAGTTGATAGAATTCCAGATAAGGCATGGTTACTGTTCATTTTTCATTATATGTGAAGTCTAATATGTATATTCCTTATTTGTGAGTAAGTGTTCCTTTAATACATATATTATATGATACAATATAGTGATATCTACACATTTAGAATTTTTAGCTGATTGCAAATTGTACAAGATTATAGTATTAAATGATTATGATAAGAAAATATTCATTGGAAAGATGAACTGATATAAAAGATGTGTGTGTACATGTGTGTAGACAATCCAGTTTTTTCATAGCTGAAGAATGGTTACAGTTAAATCTTATAAAGTTATAGTATGACTTTTTTGTTATCCCTATATTTCACTTCTTACAGTAAGTATGTAACTCATAAAACTTGATCTATCCTGAGAACAACAAAGAACATTTATAGATATATAACAACTAAACAAGCCTAACCATTCAGTTCAGAACTTTTTCTTTATGCTAGTATAAGTGATTTTAACATATGAATTGTTCATTTCTGAAAAAAGTGTCTTGGAAATAATAATATGTACCCATTAATAAAACTTAAGTGGTGTTTATTGTTCAGTTTAATTTTTTTAATAGTTCAAAAATCTAAAGAATCAATAATTTTATGAGAATTGACACATACACATTTGTAGTAAAACTATTATTTATTGCAAACATAATCTGATTACCAGCTAGGCAATATTTCAAAAAGCAATAATAAATATTAGTATGTTTATACTAAATCTAATAAGTTGTGGATGAATGATTAAACAATTATACATTCCCTTGCACACTTCAATATTATCAGTATTGAATTATGTTGAAACATCCATTACTTAATGCTCTCAGCAGAGCATTTACTGATGATAAATTCCCAGATTACGTATATGCAGTAATACAAGGCAGTATTTCAACAAGTCAAATTTCAACAATTCAACATGTTAAATTTATTACTTCACAGTTGAATGCACCACATCACTTCAGTGTTAAACTCTTTCTTGGGAGTTTCTTTTGTTAGTATCAAGAATTGTATACAAGTAGACTTGGTTTTTCATTAAAAAGATCCTCGAAGAATGAAATTACAGAATGTGTGTGTCTGTTTTTGTGCATTTGCATCAAATGCCCCACAATTAATAAGGTAAAATTCCCCAGAATTATTATATAATAAAATATTTCTATACTTTAGAAAAGTAGTCACTGTAATGGATAACACGCATATATAGATATCCGTATATAGAAGGGCAAAGTTTTGGGGGGACACTTTGCAATAATTATATATACAGATAAGTTTGCTATGCTGTTTAGGTTAATATACCTATAAATGTGTTTTAAGAATAGATTGTGAAAAAAATCTTAAACTTTTATTCAGGACAGCTGTTTTAAAAATGCTGAGAAGCATATTTATCTGCTACCTAGTAATTCCTAGAAAATGTTTATCTTCAGATGAAATGCAGATGCAATTCCAAAGAGCTCTTTCTAGAGATTTTATAAAGATAAATGTGTGGCTGTATCAGTGTACTAGTTATAATACAATCCTATTACTGCTTATTTTAAATAATTTACATACAAAGAAATAAAATTTCTGAATATAGAGGACTATTTTTTTCATTATTTTGGGGGGTGGGGTGGGCTGCAGACTTTTTTTTTGTAACTTTATCATATGCAAAATGACAGATGGTTCTTAGCACGTGTGTGAAGCTTTAAAAATGCTTAGGTTACCCAATAGAATAGAGGGTTTCTCCCTTCCCTTCAACTAGAGTCCTGGTAAGAACGTAGCCGAGTTGTGATCAGAAGCGAAGGGGGCAATTGTTTATATACTTTCTAAGGAGTAATTTTGTTTCTTTTTTTTTACAAGGATTGGTACCTGAAAATTAAACTGGAAAAAGCTATAATCAAATTCTCAGGGTAACAGATCTAGACTTCTTAGAATTTAGATACAATAGACCAGTGATGGCGAATCTTTTAGAGGCCGAGTGCCCAAAAACTACCCCCCATCCCTGCTCCGCCCTGCCCACTGAGCCACCCACCATCTCCACGGCCCACCACAGATCACCCAGGCAGTCCAGCAGCATCATGGTGGCCACACCCTCCGCCCGTGCCCCGCAACATCATCTGCGTGCAAACGGGCGCAAGGGTGGAGTCTTGTCCCCGATGCCCGGCTACCATGTCCTTGGCTGCGCTGCTTCGTGTGGGCAGTGCCCAGGGGCGACTCTCCTCCGGGGGGCTGCTGGTGAGGAGGAGGCCGTGGGAGTAGATGGGGCTGGGGAGACGGTGTACCCACAGAGAGGGCTCCGAGTGCCACTTCTGGCACCCATGCCATAGGTTCGCCACCACTGCAATAGACAAATGTCTTACTCAGACAGCACTTTGAAAGAATAGATTTATTCCTTATGTAGGGAAGAAATCTGGATTGTGCTTACTCTGCCCTCAAAAAAATGGGTATGCTTCTGTGCATGCTTCATTTTTGAGTCCTGGATAAAGGAAGCAAGAGGCTAAGAAGATTGGGCAGGCTAATAGGATTAAGGCTGGGTTCCTGATAAGGAAAGGAAAAGAGGAGAGAGGAGGTTCTAGGAAGATGGGCAGATAGGTAGGTCACATGCTATAGTGGCAACTGTTGTATTAAAGAAGAAGAATAAAAAGAACTGGGAATATCGGGTAATGGGTCGGCCAATGAATACAAATTGGAATAGGAGAGGCAGCACTGATTTCTCTACTACATTCTAATTCTATGTAATAAACACTTCTTCATTGACAGAACTGGCAAAAAAGGAACCTACAATAATTCCTAGGGCTGGCACCAAGAATGCTACATTTTAGAGAGTAGCCTTCTTAAATGTCTGAAAAATAAAGAAAAAATGGAGGGATTTTTCATTTAACAGAAAAATAAAGAAAAAAGACAGAGATTTTCCCATTAAATAGAAATTTGGAGTTAATAGACAATGCTGCTCTCAAAAAACACCCCTTAAATCAAGATTTTCTTTACTATATAGAATTACTGTCTTAAAAAATATTTTGTCTTTATATAAAGGTAAAGGTAAAGTTTTCCCCTATCTAATCATGTCTGACTCTAGGGGGCAGTGCTCATCTCTGTTTCTTAGCCAAGGGAGATAGCATTATCAGAGGACATTTCCATGATCCTGGGGCCAGCATGACAATAGACCAAAGGCACATAGAACACTTTTACTTTGTCACCGAAGTGGTACCTATTTACCTATTTGCATTTGAATGCTTTTGAACTGTTCGATGGGCAGGAGGGCAAGTAACAGGAGCTTACCCCACTGTGCGGCACTTGGGTCTCGAACCCAGGCTGTCAGCTTTCCAGCCAACAAACCCACCATCTTAACTGCTGAGCTGCTGCACCCCTCTTGTCTTTATATACTAATAATTGCCAATGCAAGAAAATGCTTTGGGGGCAATTCTACAAATATCAAGATGATAAGGAATAAAGTATACAAACTCAACTACAAAAATATTGTATATTGCATTTTATATTGTGAAATAACAATGTAATATATTAATCTGAATCTAGTGAATAATAATACATATTGTTTTAAAAGGTGAATCTATGGAGATCATCTTTATACTTTAGTATATCCCCATTCAAAGTACTGATCATCTGTCACTCAAATTTTTAAATATATTGATGCATTTCAAATAACTGGGATCATGGACAATTCAGAGAAGTTAGTTAAGAAATGAAGTTGTATTTGAAAACATAAATGGTATGTGTCTGTTTATATTTAAATATTGTTTGAAAAATAGTTAAAAAAATAAGCCTGAGTCCAATAACTTAAATTCATATATTATTTTAAATGGCTCTTAAAAATCACCAATCACCAATAGTATATTAATTGTCAAAGAAATAAAGGTTGAAAATCTAAGTCATATACTGAATAGCATGCTAATGGTCACTCATGTGTTGGATTTCTTCCTGCTTGGGATGTGCAATATGCTCTACATAGGGGTGGTTTTGACAATTATGTGGGAGATACAATGGACCTAGAATTTGACAGTGTGGGTTTTTATGGGCATTACTACAGCACACTCATATTAACACTTTTTTGTGAGTTGCACTGACTTCCTATAGGTTTCTGGCTGCAACTGAAGGTGGTGGTTATTTTCTATCAAGCGGTTCATGGTGCAACACCAGATTATTTGGGAGATATTATGTCTGCTCATTCTATGAGGTTCAACACAGAAAGCATGTTTCAGATCCCTTCCATGCCAACTAATCGAAGCCAGGAAGCATTTTCTACATAATATCAGTCTTTTGGAACAGCATACCGTCCCCAAGATTCAGTTGGATTTACCCTACTGATCTTTTTAAGGCTTTAAAAAAATTGGTTTTTCCCTGAGCATATTGAATGAACCTATCTGTAAAACTGGTTTAAGAGTTTGAATAACTGGTTTAAGAGTTTGTAGTTTTGGTCTTTGTGCCATAAGATATTGCGTTTTGTACCACAGAATATATATGCTGATCTAATGAATCTAGATAATCTATTAGGTACAGTATGTTAAAAAATTTACAAATCTTATGAATATAATTAGCTGACATTCTCTTTATTTCCTCTTTATAATAATATCCTATTATCCTACTATCATTTCTGTATACACTCTCTCTTGAATGATGATTGCTTTTCTTTCTTTGTGATTTAATCAATTTTCTATTCATTTGTAATCTCCTATTCTCAACTGTAAAAAAACCATGAATCATCTATAATTGCCTGAAAATTAAAGTAACTGCTTTATAATTTTGGATTGGGGGAAAGTAACATTGTATAATTATTTAAAGCACTCTATTGCAAACAAATCAATTACTTACTCTCTGCTTTGCTAAGCTCCAGTGCTATCTGCTCTCTAGCTCTGACCTCTTCATCAAACCTTTCTTGCAATTCTTCCTGACATTTGGTTAATTCAGTAGCTTCATGTTCCCATTTAAAGGATTCTTGCATCAATTCTGTTTGTGTAGCTTTTGCATGTTCAAGCTAAAACAGAATTTAAATGTTGAAATTTTTAATGTACATTTTAAAAAGTCCTGCATAAGAACAATGTCAAGTTTGGGAAATTAGCTTGAAAGGAGAAGTTTACTGCCCTCATACATTATAGATAACAAGATAAACAAATATTTGTACAATGAATGACTTTATCACACGTCCATATCCGTGTTCAAGTACCGGATCTTGAGTCTGTCCAATTTACACTGAAAAGAAAACCTTGAGTTATTAATATAAACTTCAGCATGTACCACCCACAGTAATTTTTATTAAATGTTATGACCTAAATTGTTTAAATTGAGAGGGTTGGAAATTATGCAAAACAACTAATTTCATGTCTCAAATAATTCCACTTTTTGATAGTTTTGTGCTTTCCTCACTGATCAGTGAATACTATGTGTAGATTTGAAAGCACTCAATTATTTAACAACTTTCATTAATCAAAGTTGCTAATGAAAAAAAATGTTACAATCAGTGTTTTTCAGGATTTAAAGCTTGTTTGGGTTACTGTTATTCATATTCTATATTTTCCACTTAATGTGGAAATCTATTTAACTAATAGACTTAAATCTGCGATCCATTTAACTAATAGACTTAAAATGATATGTCATGTAAGGATATAATACCTTTATTTCTTAAACCATACATGTGAAAGATCAATATTTCACATTCCTGCAAATGTCTGAAATTCTGCCTCTCTAAACTCAATTATCTATAATATAGTTTTCTTCGATCAATGTATGATAGCAACCTTCTTAAAAATGTGATCCTTTTCTTTATATCTGATTAGTAGGTGAAAAAGTTAGCTCTTTAACAAGAATATGAGAGTACAGGCATTTCCTCTGCTATTCAAATTATAAAATGACAGAACATACTGTACATTGTTTACTTTCCAGAAATAAAACAGCACACACCTATGTTTTTCTAAGTGTGGTTAAAGATGAATAGCTATGTCATACAACATTTGTGACTAAGACTATATGCCTGGATAAATTCTGTGAGTTTATCCAAGAGGAATATTAATAAAGTTAATGTTAATCAATATTTAAATACTAATTAATACTACATGCTAAGAATGAAGACATGATCTGAAAACATGAAACAAATTCTCAAGATCCATAATTAAAATGAAATCAGTAAAACTGGAAGTTACATATTCTCCTTACAATATACAGTTACAGGTCTCAGCTCATCACTGTCAGCACAGTATATCAAAAATCAAATTAAAGTACACATTAAACAATGTTAAGCTTATTTTCCTCAATTCAAATAGCTTAAATGAAAGTTTAAATTATTACTAAGAAGTGTATTAATACACTTAAGGTACTGATATGTATAATAAGAATGTAAATGTGTAATATGTAAATGTAAATATTTAAGATTTATATTCATCAGTTAAAAATGGTCAATATATTATTTTTTTAATATATTTTCCATTGTCAACTGTAATAATGTTACATTGCAGAAATGTTCTTTCATTCAAAATCTTTTGTATATTGAATCTTTAAAATTAATTTTGTAGTTAATTATTAGTTTAATCAGCTATAATTCAGTTACATGAAGCTTGTATAAAAGAGTTAAAGTGATGAACACTAAAATTAGTAGCTTTCTGAAAGACATTATATCAGAAATTCTTTACATCATATAAATCAACAATCTGAGAGAAATCTGATTAAGTACTTCTACAAAATTACATCAAACAGAAAAACATTGTTGGATAACACAAATTTACAGTAACCATAGAAAAGAAAAAAATGATTTCTCTATTTTATCATACTTACTGAATACGGGGGTGTAGGCAAAGAAATTTTTGAAACAATTCTTAATCTATGTCCATTTTTCTTGTGCTTTACATAAAGAAGTGATGTATTGAGAACCACAGAATTATTATCATCCAATTGGTCAGAAAAAGGAAAAGGATAAGGTAAAGGCACACGAGATTCAACTTCTAAAGTATTTTCCTCTTGACTTTTTTCAGACCTTAGACCACTATACATATTTGATGACCAGTATGTACGGTAGGAATCCATTTCATAGTAATCTATTGCAGTTCTTTTTCATCAAATAACTCTCCCTGATATAATAGTTTTAACTGTTCTTGGTGAAATGCAGTTCATTAACTATCTGCCTGTTGCAGAGAGCAAGGAATTATAAGTTCACACTCAGACAAGCAATCCAAAAACACCAGGAAGTTCTAGGTAAACATTCAGTTGAGAAAAAAAAAGCAATGTTTGCAGACCTCAGAGAATTGACATTTCCTCTCATGGAACCAAATAGAAAATGGCATTAAAATAAAAGGAAAACCAAGGAAAGCATTCATCAACATAAAATATTATCTTCATAATTGGATACGATATTCTGTAGCAAGCAGCCAGACCATTAAAAAAAATAATCCTGCAGCACCTGTCAATATTTAAAATTCTCCACTAAAGTAAGCCAATAACATACTAAATTAAGATACTATTTAGTCTTTTTTCCCCTTAAGTTGTAGAAATCAGATAAGCTTCTCTATGCAAAGCAAGAGCTGTGTCTCAATGAGAGGAGAAGGTCAGAACAGTATTGTAGGAGTGGTTAAATTACTTTACTGCAGGTACACAGGGATTTGGAGTTTGAATTAACACACCCACCTCAAACCTTGTTCAACAAGATTCAAACACCAAGGCAGAGTTCATAAATGAATGTTTGAAGGAATTAAAAATCATTGTGATTGCATGATCCATTTCTTAATTGCTTTTTAAAAAAAGTCACACCCAGTAAATAAATCGTTCTAATTAGTATCTCATACTTAAAATAATTTAATTTTACTTAATTTAAACTAAAATTGACAGAAATTAATAAAGAGAAGACTGTAGAGGTGACTGTACTCCTCAATATGTAGATGACACCCAAAAGGTAGTCAAGATGTATTGGCTACCATTGCAGAATGCCGGATAAGGAATAATACACCGACATCATAGGTTCCAACTCAACTTTACCAAAATGTTTCTAACAATAAGGGCAATTCAACATGGAACAAATTCCAAGAGAGATGATAGACTTCCTTCACTAGTTGGGATGCTTTGAATCTGGATTCTTGCCCTGCATAGAGAAATTCTAAACAGATTCTAAACAGACCCTATAAAATTTATTTATTCCATGTGAGTTTTGTGTGTCTAGCAACAATGTTGCTTGTAGAAAGTAAATACATTATCCATATAGCGATTCCTTCGTGGCACAGTAGAAGATAAACAACAGAACAATAATCATTGCATAATACATCTTGTGATAAAGGAATCACAAAATATGAACATAATGGTTAATATTTGATTGATAATCTTTGCTTCCTGACTTGGAAGACAATACAGACTTTAAGATACTGAATAGTCAGAATGGAACTCGATAGAGATAATAGAGCTTTTTCTAGAGCTTTCTAGAAAATGCTTTGGATAGTGAGAGCATTAACCACAATACCTATCTACAATTTTTGAAGCAGCTGTGCTCTTCCTAAGACCTCCAGGGACAGCTGTCATATAATCTTGAAAAAAAAGTTCAGAAGATTTAACATCATGATGTCACATGGGGCTAAAAGACTTGTAATCATAGTAAAAGTCCATGCAAAGAAACTACTCTCAGAAATCCTTTAAAAAAAGGGGAAACATTTTTAAAATGTATGCAGAAATTAAGGAAACAATTTCTTGATTTGTGTATCAAATACATTTTTTTCTTTTCCACTCAGACATTCTTTCAAGGCTATAATTAAACAATGTTACCTGATTAGCTGTTTCATTTATTGTTTGAAGAAGTTTTTCAAATACTGCTTGAAGTCGGGTATTGATATTTAGAATTAGCTCTTCATTTTTTGCATCTATTTCCATGCCAAGGAACTGGGTGAGTTCAAACTCTTCATCTGTGACTTCTGACCACATGATATTGTCTTGACTTTCAAGATCATTGCCAATATACTGAGATGATTGCCTTTCTGTATAACAAAAAAATTAAAAGAAAAAACAATGTCCCACTTTGTTTTTTTTGTTTCTAGCACTAGCAGGATTTTTCTTATACAAATTAATGAATATGATCAAATAAACTGTATAATAAACAGAAATATTTCCACTGAGAATGAAGAACATCAAGCAATAAAATGAATTACATCTTGCAATTAAATTACACAAATGAAGTTAGTTAATTACAAAGCAGACGGCAAATAGAAAAGGAGATACTAACAGAAGAAAAATATTTGAATATCAGCACATTATGAAAACTAATCTAATTGGTTAAATCTATCTATTTACCTATAGGATTATATTTCAAGCATTACCTTTTATTTAGGGATTACAGTTATTTTTCTAGTATAAGCTATTGCACATTGAAAACACAGAGATCATCTGATTGCATTCAAATTCCATTTTGAAAAAACACTAAAATTATTTTTAATAAATAAATTATTTTAAACATTTTAATTCAATAATTGAATACAGATTATTATTATCATTAATGGAAAACAAAGAATTCAATTTGTATTTATGTGAAATGAAAACAATCTGATCATTGAAGATGTTTGATCCTATTAATGAACGATATATGATTCTATCTTCCTTTTCTTAGCATGAATCTTCAAGGATCAAACATCTTTCTTTTGCCAATCATTTTCATCCACCAAAAATATGCTCTAGGAAACTGTTCTAAAGCAGATCCATCTACATCTAAAGTGTCTTGATATTTGTCGATATAGAAACAAGGTTAAATCTCATGCATGTCTATTTATGACTACAGTTAAACTTTCAAATAAATATGAATAGCAAGTTAAAAATTATGTTTGCAGAGTAATATAAATAGTTATTATGTACACAAATATATGAAAATATGTTATCAAACCAGCAACATGAAAATCATTTCATTTAGAAGTAGTATTTTACACAAATGTGACTGCAGTTGAAAATCTTTTAATAATTTTGTTGTGGGTAGGGATTTGCCAAAGTGTTTCCTTCTGAAACATTTTTAACCCAACATTTTCCAAAACATTCCACTGCAAAAGGAAACCTGTTGCCTTAGGTGTAAAATAGGTATTCTGAGATATATATTTTTGGGAAGTGTTTTAAAATGCCAATTTTTGTCCCATCTCATTTTCATTGTCAACCCTTAGATTTCTCAGCAGACAATTAACAGTTAATTTAAAAATGGATTTTAAGGAGTCAACTGCTATCTCTGCCTTATATCTTTTTTTTTAGCTTTTACCAATCATTATTTTTTAAAAATATAGCAATAGCGCTTAGATTTATATACCACTTCACAATGATTTATAGCCCTCTTTAAGCAGTTTACAGAATCAGCATATTGTTCCCAACAATCTGGGTCCTCATTTTACCGACCTCAGAAGGATGGAAGGCTGACTCAACCATGAGCCGGTCTGAATCCAACTCCTAGCAGTCAGCAGAATTAGCCTGCAATACTGCATTCTAACCACTGTGCCACCATGACTCTTCTATATATAAGACATACTGTAAGCATACTGTTGCTTTGAGGTTTTATGTTTAAACTAAGCACCAATTGGGGAAAAAAAGACTTGTTTCCAATGAAAAAGGCACATTGATTAACAAAAAGCAAGTTAAAATACCTGATCTGTCATTAGAATATAATGGAACATCATACTGTCACAACAAATATATGCTTATGGTCATTGACCTAAAAGATGTATAAATGTAGATTTTTTTTCAAACTTCTAAGGACAAATTTTATCAAAGTCCTTAAATATGACTCAGTACAATTCAGTAATCCTTAAAAGGGATAATCAAAAGTGGCCCCTTAATCATTTCTTTTGGAAACCTAACTGGTTCAATAAAAGTCACAAACATTATGATATATTTTAAAGTGGTTGGTCCCACATTTTTAATTACTCTTTATAGAAAATATGAAATATTTTCCTTAATGTTAATTACTGTTATATATCTCCTTTTAGCTTTGTAAAGCTAACAAAAATATTAATTGCAACACTTCATGAAAATAAAACTCATAGTTTTTTATGAATGAAATGAATAACTGGATGAATTTAATCTATGTTCACTTGGTACCTTTTATCTGCACGGGATTTCAAAGCACTTCCATGTCCTGTAGAAATTAAACTCCTAGGCACAATGTGCAATTTCCTCAATGATGTCTGACATGTTCTATTAGCCAATTTACTACGGTATGCAGTGAATTTTTAAAAGGCAATGCTTAAAAATTATTAAACTTAACCATTCTCACTTTGAATAATATGTAATGTATAAATACATCAGGGTCAGAAGATGAAAGAGCTTTAATATCCACAGAGCAGAAAGGACATTTGCAATGGACATCCAGGGTATTGTTTGTCGATGCTATACCAAAACATCGGTTAAAGCTGAGTTGAGGGAAGATCTACCCTCTACTGAGCCATCAACACCACTTACTGATGCAACTGATGCTCTTTGAAGTTCACCCATCTTAAGAACTGACCAGGTAAGAGACCCTGCTCAGCTTCTGATAAATAACAAGTACAGTAAGCAGAGCTACAGAAAAATACAGTCAAATAAAAGGATAAATTAGTTATTGGGTATTCTATACTATAAAGCAAAGAACAATGAGTATTTATAATTAAGGGCAAAACCTGCAATGTGCACTGCACAATATTCATGGTTTAGCTTTGGAATGCACATTCTTGGCACTATTTTTTGTAGCAAAAACAACACACTGAGTTTTTCTTCTCTCTGTAGACTGGAATAATGACAAAAGATTTCCAGGACTTGGTATTTAATATTATGGGTTCTACCCATCCCTGCTTTATGCTATGTTTCCTGAAAACTTTTAATAAAGTAAAATTTGCCTAAAGCAAGGCACTGAATAAGTAGAGAAAAGGATTTTGGGGGCTGTCAATGTAAATGCATTGACAAATGTGCTTGTATATATTTAAAACCTTACTGTTAAGCACAACATTTTTTCTTGCCTTATGTTCTATACAGAGGAAAAACTTTTTGTTCATCTTTTCTATAGATTTCTAATGCACATGATAATCATGGCAGACAAAACATGTAGTAAATAATATCATGGCTTTTACTGGCATTCTTCATTATGTTGCGCAGAATGGTTTCATGAGGCTAAAAGCTCATTCTTCACCGGACAACTTTGTTTTTAAGATCAGAGGTAAATTCTTTTCATTTTGAGTAAGAGAGTTAGATAAAATGTTGATGGCTGTTTTGACCCTATGATAACATTAACAGCACTGCAAAGGAGCAGAAAGGATTTCGTAGAAATGAAATTCTGATGGGAAGAAATTTTGCTCTGTTTTAAGACTTTTAGTACAAATTGACTAGGCTGGCACCAAGCTCCTAACAATGTATATTTCTGTATTAAATGAATTATTGAATGAAAGCAATCCAATAAAGCAAGAGAATTGCATAATGAATCCAATAAAGAGAGAAGCAGAATCTACACATAAAGGTAATAGTCAAGTTCCCATTGAGTAATATTGACTCAAAGTAATTTTGCATTGGATAGCCTACAAATGTGATCTATAAAACTTTTGGCAAATTATGGACAGGCCCTTATAGTTTTGTTAGTGCCACCTACTGGGAGGTTTTTTTCCTGTTAATTCTCTAATGAAGTCAATATCCCAGGTATCTCTTGGGGGTCTTTCAGCAAGTGTTAACCAAATCCAAACTTGCTTAGCTTTTTTGAGATGGTTAAGAATAACTGGCTACCACTATAAATTTAGACTAGCGGCTATTATGTTCTTCCTGAAAACAAAAAAAAAAAATCCTTATCCTTTAAGTTATAGACTATGGTAGTCTAATATTTTTGAAGATTAGAGAAAATCAAAAAAATTGAAATATTTCATTCAGATATTTACATTCATTTATCATACCCTTTAATCTTGATCCTTAGGAGATATTTTCTGTATAGTTTGATATTTTGTGTTGTATGAACTACTTTGGAGTAAGCAATACTATTTCTTTAAAATTCCATAGATTTTAATTATTGAAAAAGATTTATCCCTTTAATTATTGAATCAAAAAATGTATCCTTTTAAAATAATGGAACAAGGGAAAAGCAGGAGAGTTCCAGGACTATGTCTGGTTTTGCTTTATTGAGGATGATAAGGTTTTTGACATAGCACAACATAAATTGTGAACAGCCTTCAAAATCATGGGGGTGCTAGGTCACCTAAATTGCCTGTTGAAGAATGTCTATTCTGGCCAGGGAATAACAGTTACAATTAGGAACTGGAGGAAAAGTAAACCAGAATTTATATTGTCATCATATTTATTTGATATGCAAACATAAAATATTTTATTTAACTTATATGCAGATATATCATTACCAATTCTGGACAAAAATATGCTGATAGCATCACTTTGATTATTGGAAGTTAAGAAGATTTAAAGAGATTCTTGTTCAAGATAACAGAAGAGCTGTCTATGGAGATTCTCAATCATCCAAATCATAGTATCCAAAGGTGCTTTTCCAAAAGGCAACTGGACTTTCTTGCTTCTTCAGGAACTAAAAAAACTTTTTGCATAAGAAGCTAAATGTTTTCAAGGAAAAAAAACGAGGAAAGTCCAGTTGCCTTTTGGAAAAGCACCCTTGGGACATAAAAGAAGAGAGTACGAAAGTTAATCTGTTGCTTAAAATTGCAAGAAATGAAGATTACACCAACAAGCAATGCCAATCCAATGCAAAGATAAAGAAAAAAAAAGTGAAATCGCAGGCTATATGTTCTTAGGCTCAAAAGCTCAGAGAGTGTTGACTTTGGCCAGCAAATAGAAGTCTGTTATGTGGAAGAAAGACAACAGATCTAGACTGAACATTCAAGTGCAGGCAAATCACACTGACAATGAATTCTAGTATACTAGAATTTTCCAGTACTCCTATATAGTTGTGAAAACCAAACCATCAGACAAAGTAAAAAAACAACAACAACACTTCTTCATAAATAGTGAATTGTGGTGCTAGAGAAAATTGTTGAGAATACTTTGGACCATAAGAAGACCAGATTAATCAAAATTAAATATAGGAAAACTAATCTGCTCACAAGAAACACTAATAATAAAGCTGAAGTTTAAATATTTTGGATATTCAAAGACAAAGGCTAAATGAAACATTATTTAATAGTAAAAAGCACAAACATTCTTTAAAAAATCAAATGGCAGAATTAGAACTAATTTAAAACAAAAGGAACATTAAAAGCATCAATTAAAAACTTTATTAAAGATATCTACTGATATATAACCCAATATCTTACTATTCTAGAAATTGTCTGTCTGTCTGTCTATCTAGTTATTTATTAAATTTATTTGCCTCTTATCTCACCATGGGGCTACTCTAGGGAACTTACAACAAAGTAAGGTCTCAGATATCATTCTTAAAACTTGAGTAGACTTGAGTACAGATGTAGCCGATTTTTTAAAACTTGATCCCAAATGTTTTTGCCCACAAAATAAAATAATAAGTTAGAAAATGAATTATGAGATAAGGTGGAGTGGGGGCAAGGGGTACAAGTGGGCCTGTTGATCATATACCTGGCTCCCTGCTATGTATCAACGGCCCTGCCTGAGCTGGCTGACGTAATAGCCGGGGTGGCAGTTGAGACCCCCAGACTTATTGTCATGGGGGATTTCAATCTGCCATCGGCGAAACGTCGGCGGCAGCTCGGGAGTTCTTGGCTTCCATGACGGCCTTGGACTTGACCCAATTAGTTTATGCCCCCACTCACACGGGAGGACACACACTGGACCTAATTTTTGTCTCTGGCCAGTGGCAGAATGATCTGGAAATGGGGGAGGTAGTTATAGAGCCCCTGTCATGGTCAGATCATTCACTCCTTAGGATGGACTTCCGGACCGCTCCCCCCCGCCGCAGGGAGTCGGAACCGCATAGATGGTTCCGCCCCAGGCGCCTGATGGACCCAGAGAGGTTCCTGACGGAGCTTGGGCCATATCCTGAGGATCTAGTTCATGACTCGGCTGAAAATTTGGCGGCGGCCTGGGATGTGGCCGCTGCCACAGCATTGGACCGAGTCGTGCCTTTGCGGCCTCTGACCCGGCGCAGATCTCAACTGGCTCCCTGGTTTACCAAAGAGCTGAGAGAGATGAAGCGCCGGAAAAGACGCCTAGAGAGCAGTTGGAGGGCTAGCCGAACCGAATCCGATCAAGCACAGGTAAGGATGCAGGTTAGATCCTACCTAGTGGCGATGAGGGTGGCGAGGTCTAATTACTACTCCACCCTCATTGCGTCATCAGATAATCGCCCGGCCAACCTCTTCAGGGTGACCCGCTCTCTCCTTCAGTTGAGGGGGGGGAGGATCCCCTGGAGGGGAGGGCCGAGGATTTTGCTCAATATCTGTATGACAAAGTCGTTCGGATTCGAGAAGGCCTTGACTCTGACTGGGTGGCCCCGGGGGAGGAGACGGGAGCAGGTCTTGAGACTGTTATATGGGAGGAGTTTGACTCTGTGGCTCCCGAGGACGTGGACAGGATCCTGGGGAGGCTGAATGCAACCACATGTTTACTGGATCCGTGCCCCTCCTGGCTGGTACTGGCTGCCCGGGAGGGTACATG
>NW_015386671.1:548552-590955 GCF_001527695.2 Protobothrops mucrosquamatus | reverse complement strand
ACCCCCAGGGGGAGGGCCTTCTCTGTTGGAGCCCCCACCCTTTGGAACGAACTACCCCCAGAGATCCGGGTGATTCCGGATCTCCCCTCCTTCCGCCGCGCCCTCAAGACATGGCTATTTAAGCTAGCCGGACTGGCCTAAGGGGTATTTTAATTTGGTTTTAAAATAATTTTAAAAAGAAATGGCCAATAATGAATATTTCATTTTAATCATATTTTAAAATTAGTATTATTGTATTAGTTATCTATTTTAACTGGCTGTAAGCCGCCCTGAGTCCGTTAGGAGAAGGGCGGGGTATAAATTTGATAAATAAATAAACAAATAAATAAAAATAAATAATATGATTTAAACAGGCTTTCTAAGTTCTGAACTTTATAAATTATTGTTGCATACTGAGATCTAAAGCAATTTATGGTATTAGGGATTTCAAAAGAGCATATGCTATTGAGGTGAGTCTATTTTTTTTCTAGAAAAATTTGCAACTCCTGAACTAGCCAATGCTACAGCTAAATCTTGTACTACCAGTTTAATTTTCTAATAGTAAACCAGCATTTTAGGGAGAATTTGCCCCTTCAGAGTCATATGCATATCTTCATCCAGATGACTTGAAATAAATTTCATTTCCACCCAACACAAAAAATGGCACCATTTACCACTGTGGGACATATTTAATATTTAAAAATGCCGTTTTGTGACCATAATTGTGTAGTAACAGTGGAATAACATTATTTGAAGACAGCAAGTTATTTCTAAATTATGTATGAAATTTAAACCACAAAATTATTGCATTTATTCTTTTAGTCTAACTAACATGTTAAGACAGAATTGCTGCTTTTTCTGAATTGTACTGGAATGTAAACATGAGCATCCAAATTCTATATTTCTTTAAGGCAGAACAGCAAAACCAATGCAGAAAAGCAATTGGATTACTATTTTGAAATTACATTTTTTAAGTCTATTGTGGTATAAAAAGTTGTATTGTATCCATGTAGATAATTATCCTAAATCTAGTGCCATATTGATAGTAGAGTCAGATTCTAAAAAGAAATGACCAACTGCTCTTACTATTAAAATTCTAGAGAAATTGTCATCATCAATTTGGCTGTCTAGGTGACATTTTTCTAGAAAAAGGCCAAATTCCTTGAGATTGCAGCATAAACAATCAAGAAGGACCAGTCCAATGTAAGAATTGGGTAGGGTAATCATTGCTGATAAATCTGTCCAACAAATATTAATTAAGCCAACTAAATGTTTATAATAACATACTCAATATAATCTCCTATTTGATTGCCGAGACAGTAAAGGAGAAATTATGTTTAGGTCAGGAAAAGTGTGGGAAAGTTTAGGAAAAAATACTTTATCATTTAACTCCATTTAAATCACCATTACAATTGCAAAATCAAAAGTTATTTAGGTAAACTTCTACAGATAGTCTTGACTTGCAACCACAATTGGGACCAGAAATTCCATTGTTAGGCAAACAGTCGTTAAGTGATTCATGCCTGATTTTACAATCTTTTTTGCCATGGCTGTTAGGCGAATCACTCAGTTAAGTGAATCATGTGGTGTTGAGCAAATCCAGCTTCTGCCATTGACTTTGCCTGTCAGAAACCGGCTGGGAAGGTCATTAATGGAGATCACATGACCCTGGGGCATTGCAACTGTCATAAATATATGCCAAGTACTTGAATTTTAATCACGTGATTGTGGGGAGGCTACAATAGTTTAAATGTGAGTACTGGTTGAAAGTCATTTTTTCAATCCTGTTGAACAGTCACTAAATGAATGGTCGTAAGTTTAAATCCATCTGTACTTAGGCTATAAACTGTTAATTTGGAGTAGATTTTCCAAAGATAGCTACGTACTTTTCCACTAGCACAATGTTAACAGGACAGTCATTGAACAATACAGCCATGTCAAGTTGTTTTAATACATTTCTAAAGTCTACCTCATCACTAACTCTCCATCTCTAATGCTACATCACTCCTTAAATCCTCCTCATTGCATCTTCTCCAAATTTATTTAAAAGGCTCTAATTCTCTTGTGAAAGTTGTGAGAGATTGAATTTGTCCTTCCAGTGGTGCCTATTTTTTTGGTACAAAGATATCATCAGACCTCTCTAAATGCATATTACAGGTCATATTTCTGAAGTCAGACTACGTGCCTGAACCTTACCAGAAGCATTGCAAGCTCAATACTGCCCCATTTCAAGCTTAAAAACATTTTCAGTGAATAATCTGTGTTAAACTGAAAGAACTGTTTTATGTTCTACGTGGAACATTTCAATCTCAAAATAGTTTGTATTTAAAACTTTTGCATATACTTAGTTTAAATCATCAAAGAAAATATGTAAAGTTTCTTTATGAGATTTGTGGGATAGACAGAGCATATTTTTTATTATTAAGATACAAAAGAACATTGACTATAAAATGGCATATTTATTACAGTTGATAGGCAACTGTTTTTTTTTAAATGGCACTATATAATTTCTTACTGAAGCAAATTTTAGCTGTGATAGCAGCTAATATGATTGATGTTAATAATAGGGGGATAACAGAGTCACCATTAAGATCCCATTAATATGCAATTATCGTCTATTAGTAATTATTTATTTGATGGGTAATTAGAAATTTCCAAGCATATATAAGATATTAGCATAACTTTGAACACAAATCATGGATTCGAGGATGAAAAAACTGTAAATGGCTACAAATTATGAATTTACATTATTTATGGATCAGAAATATTAAGCTTCCATATAGTATTTACTGAGAAATTGAATTTTAGGGTCTCTCAATGTGATGAAATGTGCACTGCAGAACAGTGAGGGAAACATTAGACAACTAAAAGCTTTCCCAGAAAAAAAAACCCGATTAAGGGACTGTGCAGCCTAAAACTGGATGAAGAAGAGGGGAAAAGGTTCAGGATAGCCACATCCTAGAATTTCTAAGGATACATTTAAGAGGAAAGAAAGTTATAGAATTAGTTTGGTAAGATTCTGCCTATTAGGTAATAAGCTACTAAAGGACTGGATTCAATTATCTTGCCTCTGCCCTTGGGCCTAATACTCAACACGTTTCAGTCTGAAATTATTAATACTAAATATCACAAATACTTTTCATATAAAAGACCTAGAACATAACCTTACATAACAAGTACCTGGCTCATATCCCATATAGATGCTTGATTTTATGGTATCTTCTGCTCTTGCAGAAAACTGAGATTTTGGTGACTGATCTAGAAGTTTCACAACAAGGTGTCCAATTGTTTCTTCTACAGCTGCAGTAGTCTTCACAATATCCAATAGAATCTTCATCAGCCTACTACTGGCTTTCTGCAACGTACATCTGAACTCATAAAATAAAAAATAATTCAAATTAAATACATTATGGTGTTTATTTCCACAGTTTGTCTTTTACACAAAAACTAAGACTCATAGCACTATTTAGTTAAATCACTTGGAACAAGACAGGAATTAAAAAAAATAGGAGTGGATTATTTTACAATTTAGAAATTATGAATTGGAATTATATTGAGTTAAAATATTTATAGTATCGGAATGTGTATAAACTTTAGAGAACATTAACAAATAAGATTACCAATTTGCTAAAACTAAAATCAAAAACTGTTTACTGAATCCTACCACAATTTCCAATGGCTCATAAAAAGCTTTTTCCTCAGAGATAATGGCTATTACATTTGACCTTAGATAACGTACCATGATCAAGAAAACATCAAATATTCTCTTGAAAGAAATGTACTTTAATGATCTCCCAAAATGGATATTTACTAAGCAATTGTTGTTACAAATTATTTTTCAGAAAATAGTCACTACAAAAATATTCATGTATTAAAATATTTAATAGCTAGAATTCATTTACTACCATAACATATATGATATGTAATGTGATATATATCAACTGAGCTTACTGAATTAAACGGAAGTTAATTCCAAATGAATAAGCATGTATACAGTATATGCCAGATAATTTCTTTATATAGGGATTAATAATTTGTAAAGTTAGATCCCGGAATGTGTGATCATGACTACTATCCTAGGCACACATATAAATCCATGGCAGATAAAGCAATCACTAGCTATATTTTATGGCTATCGTGTATGTGTGTGTGTGTGTGTGTGTGTACACACACACACACACACACATATATACTGTATATATATTACAATTTTAGAAACAGATTGCATTCCTAGTCAAGATTCATATATCTAAACATCAGAACTGTGTTTATGATTTGGAAGAAAATTTCACTACACTAAAACATGCTTGCTTTTAATTAAGGGACGAAAAATAAGTAATAGGAATAAATTAATTCCTATTAATAAGAATCCCATTAATAATTAATAGAATAAATTAATTCCACTGAAATGACAGAAAAATAGAAAAAAGAAATAATCTAAACATTTTAGCCTTTCTGACAGCTCACCTCTCTTTTGAAAGAATATCGAGAGAAGTTTGTTCCTGTTTTTCTTCCCCATTTTCACCATCTAAAATATGCTCTTCATTTTCAGTCTGACTTACACTTTCATTCTGGTTAAGTTTTGGTAATGGGAGAGAAGAAAAAAGAGACAAAAATCCTGTCATACTGCAATCACCATATGTTCTTTTTCATGCAGATATGCAGATGTTTATAAAATAATAATTCACAATTTTCAAGCGATTCTAAATAATAATTAACTATCTTGTTATCGGACATCTAGTTCTGGAAAGGGAAGAAATTTAGTCACAGCCCATGAGAATTAAATAGTTATGCTAAGTAAATAACTTCTTGCTTCCCTGTAGGATGTTACTATAGCAATATTAAAATCAGACTTTATTTTCAATAGAATATCAGCTAAACTCCACCTCCCTATGTGATCAACACCCATTTAAGTAAATCTGACAATCATCTGGAAACGACCTACACTGCCTAGTCACAGGACCATTGTGTTTCTATACCAGAGCAGCAAAAAACAATCCAAGTTACCACTACCTGTGTTTGAGTACTGCTGTTTTTTAACTCAGAGAGTTGTTTTTCTCTCCCAGTTATTAATTGCTTCTTTAGTGATTCTAGTTCATGTAAAAGCATTTGTTCTCTTTCTGTTACGGCATTTTCATTAATATTCTAAAAACAAAATAAGACGTCTCATATTAGAAACAGTGCAAATGCAACAAAATCAAGATTTATAAATAAATGCAAGCAAAATATAATAGAGTGGCAGTTCTATGTGGTATCAGATTCTCCCATATAACTTAAGATAATAAATACCCCAGCTCACTGGGATTGACTTATCTCTTTATTTGCATACAAGAGATAAAATTAATGATATATGGGATATTGTTAATAACTACAAATAGGTTTCATCCTCGCAGTAAATGCAGCACATGAAATGTATTGCAATTAAATTTATGATTTTTAAGACAAATTGAGCTTTGAAAATTGGCCAAATACATAAAATATTAGAAGTTCCAGTCCACAGGTTCACATTACCTCTGCTAACTTTATTTTAAGAACATCAAGCTCTGCTAGGAGAAGTTCTTGATTTTCTTTCTGCCTCTCCATTTGCTGCATGTGACTCTGTTTTAATATTTCTGTGGCCTGCTGATATTCTTGATGCTGACGAACAAATTCTTGACGCATATCTTCCAGACACTCCTCATAAGACAGTATCTGGCTTGAAGTAACTTCATTTGTAATCTGTAATTTTTGTTCGTAAGTGTTAAAAATAGAGTATCAGCCATGAAAAAATTGTCATTTTATAATAAGCAATTGTAGAAGTGGACACAGTTATAAAAAGTAGTTGCCCTAAAGATGTATTACAATGGCAAACAGAAGATCCTCAACCTGTATTTTTTACTGTTATGCTCAGTAGAAATGTTTGCTGGGTAAATTAGATAAAATATAAGAGGGAGGAAGAATTGTTAAGAAAAAGAATGGAATACAGATAGTCCTCGAGATACGACAGGTCACTTAACTTAATTCAAAGTGAGAACCATGTCCCAAAATTACATATGACCCTGTTTCAAATTTACGATGACTGCAGCATCCCCGTAGCCATTCACCTTTATGATTGACCAGCGGAATGCAGCAGCATTCCCTGCCTCTCTCCCCTTCTCCCACCCCAATAGGACCTTGCAGCACTTGGTCTGCTCCCCATGCCTCCTGGAAACAGATGCCATTTTCAGCACTCCAACAATTCCCTGTGGGAATCGTGGCTCATTTTGGAGCTTTCTGACCCGATTAGCTGGCTGTCAAGAGACTGCAAACCTTTCCTGTCTTTTGCTAGGCTTTGGAAACAGACAGGGGTTGCTGCTACATGCCCATGGTCAATCATAAACTTCCTGATCTTCCCCTCCACCCCCCACACACATACGCAGACACCATTAGGTGCTAAAAAAGTAAAGTCTCCATCCCTTTTAAAAACCTTGACCACAAGATGAAGAGTTAAGGGAAGGAAGGAAGCAAAGAAAATCTTTCTGCAGCTTTTTGCCTTGAGCTGAAGAAAAAAATGCAACTTAAAAACTTTAAGCCTTTAGGACCCAGCTTTTTGTTCTTTTTCTGACTGACTTTAGGACCCAGCCAGGACTCTAAATGCAAGTCCTAATTGGGTCCTAAAGTCAGCCAGACAACCAAAGAAATATCCATTTTCTGCCCCGTTTGCTGAACATATATGAGTGGATTTTTTTTTTCTATAGGTCCCATAGGCTAAAAATTTCATTTTCCTATTGCAGAAATGTGGTTTTCTGGGGAGGAAAAGAGTCAAAGCAAGGGAAAGGTTTTGAGGAGCTTGTCCTGAAGCTACTGCCTTTGCATGTAGAGGCTACCTTCCCAAAGCCTAGCAAGAGCCAGGAGAGATTTGCAATCTCCCGGTGACCAGCTGATCATCTCAGAAAGCTCCAAAAGGCAAGGGAACTGTCCATTTTTTGCTCCAGAAAGACAGAGGTACCTTGGCAGAAAAAAAAGGCAGCAGCAGAATCAGGGGAAAAAGAGCTAGCTCCTTTTGCCTAGGAGGTATTCTCCTTCCTTTTTGAAAGCAAGCACCATTTTGAAGGGCCCACAATTCATTACAGCCCTCTGAAAATGGCACGTGATTCCGTGTCATAGGCATGAAGTCTAGGCTGCTGCTGGAGCTTCCAGAATGTGGTGTAAGGTAATGGGTAAACAGCGAAAGAGGTGGGGATGAACATGAACTTCAAAGGACATAAGAGTGGAGTTTGGGGTATCTCAGGGGAGTGGAGAAGCCCTTCAGAGGCCTGAGGCAGGTGGACTTGTGTCTGCACTAGCCCTACCAGGATCTCCTCTACCTTGAAGCAACCCATGCTCCACATAACAACCCAAACATTGATTTAACAAGTGCAATGGGGAAAACAGGGATGGCTGATCATTACTTGAGGCAGTTCATTTAATATTTGTCCTGACTTCCAACCCTAAAGGGCAGGCTTCATTACAGTCATAACTCGAGGACTACCTGTAAAAGAGAATAGAAGCATAAATCTTCGATATGATAACATATCTTGGTTATAGGTAGGAAACAGAGTTCTAAGTTTTGTATTGGCCGCTTTCAATGTTTTGTTTGTTAGAAATCATTCCATTATATTTTAATTTCTGCTTACTCAAGTCTTCAGTCCAAATAAAATGCATATTTCATTTTGTTTAGGAAATTACTTTTAATAAACTGGAGGAAGGGGAGATATGTCCCAAACTAGTAATGATATCTGAAACATAAATATAACTTTCCCTTAATACAAAAAGCAGACCACAGCATTTTGCTGTATGCTGCAAAATGTAGTAACTAAGGAGCAAGCCCTGTTCACCACAGTATGACTTATTTCTAAAAAAAAAAAACACTCACAGGAATCCATTACTTGGTTTTGTTTGGTGTATGCGTGTATATTCTTTTTACACTTTTAAAATTTAGTTCTAAGATGAAATTTATCTATATACTTATTTAGAAACACTGAATTAATTCAATATTAAAAATTTATAACTTAAGGTTTTTCTCTTAGGTCTCAAACTTTGTTTTATACAAAATTATAAAGGGCTGCTGCTAAAAATTGAATTACAAAAAAAAATTATCTATTCCTTCCCCTCCCCCAAATATTGTTGTGATGCCTCATTGTGATGGTGGGGATATTTCCGGAAGTGAACAACATATGGAATGTGTGCTCAGAGTATATATTCTGAACAGAGTTACCAAGGCACAAAGATCATTCCATTTCCACCTAAAGGAAGCAGGCACTTGTATTGGACAGCTGTGACACAGGAAAATGGCAGAACTAGATGATCATTTTAATGACAATGAAACACCATCAACTCATACTGAGAAGAAGGTAATGGCAAACCACCCCTGTATTTTTACCAAGAAAACCACGTAGATAGTAAATACAAAGAGAATTTTGTATTTACCTAAATGGTTGCTAAGAGTCAACAATGAAATAGATCATTTTCTGCTAACAGGAGGAATTAAATCATATTTTGTATTAAAATGTTGCACTTCATATAGTGTTATATGAGAATAGATTTCCTGAGTTCTTCCTATTTTAACTTCTTTGACTTATGATTCTGATTTGTTATAACATGCCAGAGACCCCAATTCTTATGCATGTATCAGAATTCTTCTGCATTATAAGAATGTATAAACCACAGACACAATTTGTTTAGCTGACTATTCTAAAGAAATCTGATTATTATCATGTAACAACCATGCTAACAAGACTTTTGCTATTATGCACAGGTGAAAGTAAAAAAGAATCTCAAAAAGTTAAACTGTATTCTTAAAATTTATTTACCATAGGTATCTTTTCAATAAATTCTTCTTCATGGGAGGAAGAGTATGTTGAAAGTTTTGTATTAAAATGTTGCACTTCATATAGTGTAGCTTGTTTAGCATCAAGTTCAAATTGTCCTTGGAATGATGACATTTTATCACACAACTCTTCAGGCTCAGTGTATGTTTTCTCATTTACGTGACTATTTAATTCTTCTAGATATTCATTTCTATGACAATTATTTTCCAGCTGAGTTCCCATTGGTTTCATCAGTGAAATTTCCTCTTCATTTAGATTAGCAATTCTTGCTAGTTCAGTTTTCTGCGCAAATTCTATACTCATGGTTACAACCACCTTAATAAAAACATTGAAACACAAAGAAGAGCTACTTCATTCTTGCTTCCATATAAATTAATGAGTAATTTATTTCCACAAATTAAATATAAGCCAGCAGCGTGGTACAGCTAATAAGACAAATACTAACTTGAAGTGCATTATCACGAACAGTCTAAATCATAGGAAATAACTGTTCCACTCTACTCTGCCCTTGATGACTTTGCCCTACTCATTTGGAATATTGTGTTTACTTATAGGCACCATAATTCAAAAAGGATAGTGACAAATAAAAGTAGGTTCAGAGGAAAGCTACTAGGAAAGTTAAAGTTATGGAAACCAAACCATGAGGATCAACAAAAGAATGTTGGTATCTTTAGCCTACAGAAAAAATAAAAGGGACAGAACAGCAATTTTCAAATATGTGAAGTGCTGTCACATGAGGAATCAATCAAAGAGTTAACGGGCTAAAATCACCACACAGGAGGTTCAGGCTAGACACCAGAAAATGCTGCCACATTATATTATGAATTTATCCTAGATAAATGACTTCAGAGGTTGGATAGTTATCTATCAGAGATGTCCAGTGCAGCCTATACTGAGCAAAAAGGATGAACTAGATCAGCGGTCTCCAAACTTTTTGGTTTGGCAGTCTGGCGGGGGGAAAGGAGAACCGGCCCACCACTGATGCAAGTTGAGCTGTTCAAGCGCACATGCATCGGCCTGCCACTTGCACAAGTTGAGCTGTGTACATGCATGCTGGCCCATAGTTTGTGCAAGTTGAACTGTGTGAATGTATGCACCAGATGCTTGCGCAACCTGGTTCTGAACAGACCACGGTCCAGAAATGGGCTGCAGCCTGGGGGATCCCCGAACTAGATGATATATAACAATTTTACTAAATATATGAGTCTCTGCAAGGGAAACAGCTAAACATAGAGCTTCCAAAAGAGTGATCAGAATTTAAAAGTAAATGACAAAATGATATATGAAACTGAAATGAAGTAATGTGGGAAGGATGTTTTATATATCTGTATGGAAATGATACGGTAGTATTATGTTGAATGTTGGAAATAAAATGAAAGGTTTATATGTTAAGTATCGAACTAAAATACTGTGAAAATATTGAACACATAATAAGGTTTTATAGTATATATGCATGCATACACCACTCACATAAGAAGGAAAATGTTGTGAGTGTTGTAGATTGGTGGTGTCATATTATAATGGTTCCCATAGTCCTTCTTCCTAAAAGGATGAATGAAATTATCTGGGAAGGAGAATTGGGCTCAATGAGTAGTCCCTTGTTGAGTCTTACAGGGGACCATTTTCTCTGCTGTACAATTTAATATGTACATGAGCATATTTATGAAGGTTATCTATGTACATGAGCATATTTATGAAGGTTATCTACACTCCAGACAGGATTAGAAATACTGTGAAAGTTTTCATCCAGCACCTAGAGGTTATGGGATTCTGAATAAAATAAAACAAAGGTGAAGTTGAATCCTAAGAAAAAGGAAGGTCAGCTCCAATTATACGTACACCCGTCAAATTCTATTGGATTCACCATTACTGCTGGATAGAAAGATAGAGACTATGGTTAGGGGGCTTTTGCTGAGATTTGGCTGGTGTACCAGTTGTGGCCCTACATGGAATGGGAGGACATGGCAACAATTCCTGTTTTCATTAGAAACAGAGTAATCCAGTGCAATGTACACTATATAGGACTATCTTTGAAGGTATTTATAAACTGCAATTGATACAGAATATCTGCATGACAGATGCTACAACCACCAGCACTTTCATAGATTTTCAAGTATAATTCAAACTACTAGTTTTTACCATTAAAACTCTACGTGGCTTGATTCTTAGCTACTTCCAGAATCAGCTCCATTCAATACTCTCATCCCAGGATGTTGAGTGTCACTTAGTTTTATGTGAGTATGTACATCCAGAGATAATGTTTGATGACAGCTCCCACTTTATGGAATTCCTCCTGCAATTTGGGACCATCTGCCTAGAAAGCTGTTAAAATGCATTTTTTCAATGGGCCTTTGAATGTTAGTGTTGCCCTCATTTGAGCGCAGGGAGCACCTGTGATTACTCTATTGTATTGCATACATTTTTATTATTATTTTTATTGGTTTTAAACTTTCCTATGGTGTGCTAATACAAATGTACCTTTGCCACTTCTTGTAACAGCTTTTCTTGGTACTGTTTTTCCAGTAATTCAGTTGCATCACCTTCATTAGATAACTGGGGGGGAAAAAGTGGTCATTCTTAATAACATCAGTTCTGAACATGTTTATGTCACAAATGATTATATATTTTGAATACCAACCATATAGAAATATAATGGATAAAAATACCATTTTGCCTTAAAAGAGGTAATAATGGAAACTACATTAATACTACATTATTACTAAGTGCTTTCCTCAAATAATAAAAGCTCAATACTCTTACACTTATTGTAGCGCAATGTTTTGTAGATAGAAATCTAATCCATCTAATCTAATAAAGCCAAGAAAAAAGCAGCTTTTAGGTACTGAAAAATATATATTTGGTATAAGAAAACAGAGCTAATTGCCTTTCTAAAAGTAATGCTAAAAGCTTTTCACATACGAAGATAGAGTCACTAGAGCAGTGTTTCTCAACCTTGACAATTTTAAGGCATGTGGACTTCAACTCCCAGAATTCCACAGCCAGCATGGGAGTTGAAGTCCACATGCCTTAAAATTGTCAAGGTTGAGAAACACTGCACTAGAGCCTCAAGGCTAAGGAAAAAATGGCTTCAGCATCATACAAAAAAAACAACAAACCACCCTAATCAATATCAATAAAATTTACAGTCTTTTATAACATTTATATATTTATATATAAATATAATATTTATATTTATATTTGTTATATAATTAGTGTATACACACAAGCACATATATACACGCAACCACACATAATTAATTTATATAATCAAAATGACATGTTTCATTCCAAATGTTTCAAATAATTCTAAAATATGTAGAGGTTTTGTTTGCACTAGGGATTCTGTTTAAGTAAAATACAAATATAAAATACATTTTTATATTTTCTATCCAATATACATTGTGTAAATAGGTTAACATACTACCTCTATTATCTTCTCAACATTTTTTTGAATACCACTTTCAGCATGTCTTGCCTTTTGCTTATCCTCAATTACATGTGACTCCACAGAAACACTAATTAAAAAAAGGTAAGAAAAGGTGAGAATTTGGATGGTTTTTCAATGTAATTTCACTTGAAATTTTTAAAACAGGGAATTTGGACCTGACAATTTCTAACCATAAAGGTGTACTTGAATGGGATTTCACCAGGAATTTTATACTTTTCCAATTTGCAATCCAATATAAGCAGCCTTATTCTTTTCTACATGATCAACACTGAGATGGAACAAAGACTTTTTGATCCTTCAGTTGTTGCTCACACTATTATTGCAGCATTTAAAAAATGCAGTAAGCAGATGTGCAAGAAGGAAATGTAATATGCTATTGTTTAGTTCATTAAATGCAAATCACTCCACCTTCTTTGGAATCCAGATTATAAATTATCCTTGAAGCAGAGGACTGCTCACATATTCCTACAGTTCTCTTTTTAACTTTCTTCAGTCTTGAACAGCAACTTAAATGGAACAATAGGACTTCAATTTCTTGCTGTGTTGATAGGATCCAACACATTTTATTAAAAGACATAAGCTGCAGCTTTTGAAAGATTATATTTCATCAATAAAAGGCAATAACTGTATCTCAAGATTGAACTGTGGGGTCCTTAGTGCTCTCTGAGTTTGACTGTTTTCTTGCAGATATTTCATTACCAAACTAGATAACATTATCAATGCTAGGAGGGAATGGATTTTGCTCTCATTTTATATACCTTCTCAGGGTTAGTGGGAGTGGTCTTGGTGGTTCCTTGATTAGGCCGTTATTTGCTGCTAGCCTGTCTGAGTTGGTAATTCCATGACTGGGCTATTTATTTATTGTGTAGAGCTGTTTTGATCCTTTCATATCCTTTTTGACATTTTGATTGAGTCTTGGAATGGGATATAGATGTTTAGTTGATAGCTGATTTGTCTGAGTGCCAGGCTTCCAAGAATTCTCTGACCATCACGTCTTCTGATTGCTAGTTGGTGTTCATGGATGCATTAGTGTTCATAAACAAGCTAATAGCAGCCAACAGCCTAATCAAGGAATCACCAAAATCATTTGTAAAGGTCACAAATAGCAATCATAGGACTGTGGGATGCTGCAGCTGTCCTAAGTTTGAGGATTAATCATAAACCTACTTAACAGTGTTAAGTTCAAATAGTCACTAAATGGGGAAGTCCTTAACTGAGGTCTAACTTTATTTTAGATTATCATCGTTTTTTTGTTTTTCAGGTTATAGGAACAGTGGGGCAATACAGAAAAGTTTTTTCACCTGAGAAAAAAGAGAATCAGAAAATGATAATCTTTTTTCAATAATGAAAAAATCCTGCAGATAAATATCCTAATTAGGTATTGATTTACACCTAAATTAAAAAAAAGTCATCACATAGTAGACATCATTATTTGGGAAATACAAAATTATACAATATATCAATAGAAAACCTACATTTTTACTTGATAATTTATTAATGAAATAAGTAATAACTTGTATGACAATTTTCATGATAAATATATCTACAATCTTTTTTCTTTGGAATTCCAATGTATATATACATCCCCTTCATTTTATTGATTCCAATGAAGACATAAAGTAATAGACTTTTCTTTCTCTATTCTCCCCTTTACAAACAGGACATATATATATATATATATATAGCTATTATCCTGCCCATCTAACATATAAATCAATTATGATAAATTGCAGGAGTTTTTTTTCAGCGCTAATTGGAAATGCTGCATATTATACTGTATCTGGGATCTTCTGGATGCAAACCCTATGCTCTATAACTGTGCTGCAGCATATACTTCACACTAAATCAGGAATCTCCAAACTCCGGGCTATAGCTCGCCACCAGGTTGCAGCCTGTTCAAAACTGGGCCACACAGGTGGTGGGCGAGCACATGCACTTGTATGAAGTTCCCTTCACACAAGGGGTGGCCATTTTGTGCTCACACATGAAGCTCTCCTTGCATGAACAGTGGCTATCTCCTTGCCCTCACACGAGCAGCAGTCATCTTGCGCTCATACACAAAACTTCCTTTGGGTAAATGATAGCCGTCTTGTACTCACACACAAAACTTCCTTCAAACAAGCATTGAGTCTGCGCGAGTGCTCCATTTGCATAAGTGGCGGGCATGTTCACCCACCGCTTGCTCAAATGCAGCTGCGGGTACTTGTGTGCACTCTGCCTACCACTCACAAAGAACTATCCCCTCTCTCCCCCCCGCCAGGCCTCCAAGCCAGAAATGTTGGGGATCGCTGTCCTACAACATTCAGGACACATGATATCAAGTATAAAGATCCAACTATAGCATCTTTTCCTTCTTTTAAATGAAACATGGCTGGAATTGGGAAAATCTAATTCTGAGTATACAGAAAAACTGTTGAAATCAACTCAAATCATAAAATAAAAATGAGATCCAAAATTATAAATACCTGGAATTTTCAGAAGATTCACTGACAATTTGGAGTCTATTCTGTAGGTGAACCATTTCTGCAAAATATTTTTCCTCAGTTTCTTTTAATTGTTGATGGAAATATGATCGAAGATGCTCAATTTCTTTGGCATGTTGTTCTTCAAGTTGAAATTTCAAATTCTCTACTTCTTCCTGTGAAACTGACTTAACTTCAATGCCTATAAATGAATAAATAATAAACATTAGTTTATTTAATAATAGAAAAATAAGCAACAAATATCAGAATAACATATTTTAAGATTTTATACACACACACACATACAGACATATAGTATTTCAGATATAAGCTGTGACAAAATTATGACCATTCATAGGCAGCCACAGCTTACCATGCCTACAGAGTTCAAATATGAAAATAGACAAGAGCTACTTTGCTTTGCTAAAAAGTATGAAGCTATTTAGTTCTGAATTAATTTTTTAAAACTATGCATATTTTAAGGTATTAAATACATACTCAGGTTATAAAATATAATAAACTAAGATTGTTATACTGTACTATAATTTCCTTTCCTTTTGTATTTCATATGCATAAAAGTTTTTAAACCATACATGTCTATTTATATTAACAATATAAGTCAATAATTTAAGGTGCATATCTTTACCAACTAGATCTTGAGATGCAGTAGGAAAAGATTCTACATTTTGTTGTAGAGAGCAAGTCTCTCTGTCATTATAATCAGCATGGTATGTTTGTTGGTCTTCAATCTGAAAAATTTAAACAAAAACAAAAAATAAAGAAAAATATGTATGTTAATTTTAAAAAAATGGTCAGAGTAATCATATTTGTCAAAAAGTACAAACTTTTCCACCACTATAATGTTCTGAAACTTTTGCACTTCTAACAATGTACTGCTCATAACATATTTCATGAATTCAGTAATAATCACCTGGACACTTGTATATATAATACATAGGAAATATTTATATATCCAATGCTGAAGTTACTATTTCATTATTCAATGGAATGCTATGCTTATTTATACATTTAAAATTAAACAAAACATGAATTTTTATATCTCCAAATATACCAATAAAGTTAATTTTTTAAAAAACTTCTCAGTTTTTATTTTACTAAATATAATTTTATTTATTAGTAAAAAACACCAGCCCGAATAATTCCAATAAGATTTATTTCTTAGTGCACTACACATATTATATTTAATATTTCAAATCATAATATATTTAGGGCATTAGAACATTTTTAATTTAGCATCTTCTGAAAAAAATACATTTTACAAATGTTTGAGAAAGTCTATATTTTCTACACCATTTTCCCCCTCTTATGATAAATATCTCAGGGGTCACCACAATGAAGAAGAAGTTAAGCTATTCTCCAAAGTACCTGAGGGCAGGACAAGAAGCAATGGATGGAAACTAATCAAGGAGAGAAGCAACCTAGAACTAAGAAGAATTTCCTGATTATTAGAACAATTAACCAGTGGGATGACTTGCCTCCAGAAATTGTGAATGCTTCAACACTGGAAGTTTTTAAGAAGAGACTGGACAACCATTTGTCTGAAATGGTATAGAGCAGGAGTCCCCAACCTGCGGTCCACGGCCCACTACCGGACCACAGAACAGACTGGCCAGTGCGCGCACACCACCACTCACACTAATGGGGGCACCATGCAGCCAAAACAAGGCGCCGCTGCTATGCAAACTGAGTGCAGGGCAGCGAAAATGGAGCACTGTGCGGCGCAAACAAGGTGGTGCTAAGGCCTGAGTGGCAAAAACAGTGCGGTGCTAGCGAGTATCACACAGGCACTAGTACCGCCCCACTTACATTGCACATGCTCGCAGCCCCGTTTGTGTGTTTGTGTGCACATGCATGCGTAAAATGCTTCCCCCTCCTTTTCCTCTGGTCAGCCAACTGAGAAAAGTTGGAGACCTCTGGTATAGGGTTTTCTGCCTGAGCAAGGGGTTGGATTAGAAGACCTCCAAGGTCCCTTCCAAATCTGTTATTGTATTGTATTATATTGTATTAAGTAATAAAATTATATTGTAAAAAAGGTTAAGTTCTAGATTTATCAAAGTAAGTTGAACAGAATGAATGCAACCATATCTGGTATTAATAGTTATCTTGAGAAACAGAATACTCGTTTGTGTGTTGATTCAATAGTCAGCCCATTGTAATCTCATAATTGAAAAGACTTCCACAATTAAAAAAATACCAACAGAATTAGAAAACATTCAATCCAAATCACAAAAACAAAATCAGAGAGAAAAAAATTAATAACAAGAAGTACAAGTGATTTACCCAAAGGGTCTTTAAAAAATCTCCTTTTTAAATAATTTCCTGGATGTTACCCAGTTATGAGGCAAATATGATTGCCTGGAGAGAGAGGGGAGGGGCTTTGATGCTACTATACAGAAACTGCATAGCTTTGATTCATCTAACACAGGACACCAAAGTTCCTCTCTTGCTCCAACAGGTATGCCAAAACCACTTTAATTTCTGTATTTATCTGGAAAGAAATCTAGTACAATATAATAAAATATAAGCATTAGGTATGGACCTTAAATCTTTTCAATGGAAATTGATACAAATTTGGTAGTTATAGGATGAAATCAATGAAATTGTGCCATGATTATCAAACGGACCTGTAGCACTGTACTACAGATTAATAAATCAAGATTTAATACAGTCTCATGCAAGTTTATTCAGAAATAGATCTCATTGATTTCAAGACCCAAAGGTGCTTTTTTCCAAAAGGCAAATGGACGTTTTTCTTTGAAAACATGTCACTTTTCATCCAAGAAGCTTCTTCAGTTCTGACTGGTGGGGAATGGAAGGATTTACGTTCTTTCCAGTCATCTGGTTGTTAGCACTCTGAGGGTCTGCCATTAGCTCTCTTAAAGTTGTTGAGATCACTTGAGAGTTTATCTGTATCCTCAGAGTGCAAATAGGTGTGAAACCTTTCTGGGACTGCTGAAAAGATTGCATTATAAACAGGAGATAGGTAGTGTCATATCCTACCCTCTATGTTCAACTTTAATAAATCTCACCTTTTTTCTGCTATCTATGAATTCTACTTGATATTCCAGTAGCCTCTGGGACGTTTCCATTATATTATTCAGGAGACTTTGTAGGGTTTCTTGCAAAACTAAATTACAGAAAATAAATAAACTGTATATACCATTATTTCATTATTCTAGTGTAGATTTTATTCCTTGTTTTAAAATAACAATTTTTTAAAACAGTATTTTTTATTAAACAGCATTCTACTGTTCTTTAACACCACTAAGATGTTAATCTTTGAAATATATGGCGAACATAGTCTAAACATGAATTTTCAGTTTCTGCCAAATACTTCAAATAAAAATACTGAATTCTCATGATATCACTTGTGCTCCCACCTGCACTCCTGTCTCTTCCCACTTAATGGCCTAACACGATTCTACGACAGCATATGGGACTGCATCATTTAGCAGGGACATTTCAGTTCCAACTGCCGTAAAGGTCTACCTGTACTATATGAGGACAGGGGAAGCTGCAGAACATAAAAGGGATTTCGTACTTCCATAGCATTTTTTCTTCCCAGGAGAAAAGGCAACTTTTGGTAGGGGCGATTTGCAACTTCCTTGCTGGCTTCCCCACTGACTTTACTTATGGGGGGGGGGGCTAACAGGGAAGATCATAAATGGTGATCATGTGACTGTGAAGTGCTGCAATGATCAAAACTTTGCAGACCAATTAAAAGTTTCACTTGTTTAGCCTTATCCTAACTCTGAACAGTCACTGCATGAGTGGTTGTGGTCTGAGGACTTCTTGTAACTCTTAAATTCTATAAACTTTTATTTAAATAAGCCTTGTGGCCAGATACAGAAGTACACAAGAAGAATTCACTTGGAATTACCTTGAGAGTTTTCTGCTGGCATTAATGCTGAATTAGATTGATTTCTCTCACCAACATCAAGTTCAGCAGCATTTGAAAAAATTTCAGGAAGAATTTCATGCACTGACTATAATAATAATAATAAAAATCAAGATTATAGTTTTATAATTGATTATATCTATCCACCTGGGGAAAAAACAAAGCATTCATAGGAATACTATTTTTCATTCATTAAGAATCACAAGATAATTTTATTACAGGAAAGATCGCTTAGGTAAGTGCCTAAAAGATTCACCCGTATTTTCCCCAATCCTCATACTTATTCTACAGCCTAACAATATTATAAAAATGCATGGGATACCATTTAACATTTTGTAAGATTAGACCAAGAATGAAAACACAAAATTTAAACAGTTCTAAGGCAATTTGTTCTTGACCTTAGTGAGCTTTGAACATTCTTCAACTACTTTCTTGCTAAGTTCTTCCAGATGCACCCATGCAGACTGGTCTTTTTCATCTGTGGAGACAAATTATCACTGAAATATTTATTTTAATAAGTTTTATTTTAAGAAACTATAGGTATGGCCTAAGGGGAGAGAATCTACTGGGAGAGTATTATAAGAAGCTTGGAATTCCAAAAATAATTTCCTTCTGGTTTATCCATTTACCTGTTTTTTTATTGTCCACAATCTGATTTTTCTTTAGCTCACACAACTCTTGTGTATGACGTAGCTGGAGCTCTTCTTTAAGAGCAAAAAGTGCACTCTCTTTTTCATTTTCCATATATTCGCGCACCTGATTCACATGCGCTGAGTAAACCACAGAGAGACAAATACGTTGGGCCTCCATCTGCAATTTTAAATCGCTCTAGAGAAAAAAATGCACCATATACATATTTTAATAATCATTTTATTCCCCAAGATGTTAAAGATATAAATAATCTGTTGCAGTCTCACATTAAAACTGCATGCTACCTTAATCTGCAATTTTTCAAGCAGTTTACAACAATGTTCGATTTCAGCAATATATTAATCCAAAACATCCAAGATAATAATACTTAATATTTTATAAATTAATTGAAGACTTCAAAAGCAAGGACAATAAACCTTTCTTGCCTTGTAAATCCCAGTGACTTGTGGTGTTTGATTTTTCCCAGCCATACTAGGATGTTGCTACTGTTGTTGAATGGAATAAGAGTACAGGAAGAAATTATTCCTAATAAGCCTAGGTTGTTAGAAAGTGGGCGTGACCAGAATTCCCTTAAAGTGTAACAAAAATGTCCCTTCAAACAATCAAGCAGCAAAGTATTGTCTTTTCTGGTCCTCCTGATATATGATATGGACTCCATAATTCAAGAAGCAATCCTAATGACAATATAGTGAAATATTATATTGTTCTTTAAAGTAGATGGTTATATTTCAGTCTATTAAAATAAATTATTATTATTTTTCTGGTTTTCAAAGGCACACTGGAATATGCATTATGTCATTGGTAAGACAGACTGAATATTTTCAGTGTGCTTTGAAAATTTCCTGAAGCGAATATTCTGCATTTCTACTCTCATTTCTGCAAATATTTAAGCCTCTAATAATTAATTTTTAAACAAAATTATGTAGTAAATGCAGGTGGCTTGCACCTCTCTTTCTGTCGTACTGAACAATGTGGTTTTTCTTTTTTTCCACTAGAAACTTTCCAATTATTAATCATAATAACATTTATACAAGTTCCAACTGACAAACCCAACCAAGCAAACACCTTTGAGACATTCCAATCTCTTAATGTAAAACTTTATTGAGTACATCACTTCGGCACTAATGAAAACAAAACAAGCTGTGGCAAGACTGCTCCCAAACCCATATAGTAAAAACATTGAATTCTCCCTTCTCCCTCTGGGTCAGGTCACATTGCCCAATGAAATAGAAAAATATTGTTATGAGAAAGCATCTTTAGGCCTGGCCAGACACCTGGTGTAATGTCCTTGAGTCTCAGGGTCTGGCTTCTTAAATCTTTGAAATCTGCATTCCAAACCTGTCCCCTCCCCCTCAAGTTTGCTGGCAAGCTGAGAAGCAATATTTGTCGCATCAGCAAAACCGTGTTTCAAAACTTGACAATTTATTTATTTTTAGTATCATTGTGAATGCTAAAGACAATAAAACATTCCTTCAATTCAAATTAACATTTTTTAAAAATTAAAAGATCTAATTTCTATTCAGATCTTATTATTACATTCAGTAATAAATTGAAGTATCTTTAGTTTCCATTATGTTCCTTTAAGAATATCTGATCTATAAGAAGGAACATAATAGAGATTTCCAATTAAATTCTTCATAGCCTACCAACCACTATTGGGTACAAAAACTACATGCTCTATTTTTTCAGATGAATAGTTATGTTTAAATCTTATGTCTTTTAAATCTTATGCCTACATCATCCTATAAGATCAAATAAAATAATATTCTAATTTTTGGGAAGAGGTAACAGTCAAATATATATTGATAAATTCTAGGTTATTTTATCATTTACTTGAAATTGATCATGAGAAATACAGTGAGGGAAAAAATTATTTGATCCCCTGCTGATTTTGTATGTTTGCCCACTGACAAAGAAATGATCAGTCTATAATTTTAATGGTAGGTTTATTTTAACAATGAGAGACAGAACAACAAAAAAATCCAGAAAAATGCATTTCAAAAAAGTTATACCTTGATTTGCATTTTAATGAGTGAAATGCAATCACCCCTATCAATCAGCAAGATTTCTGGCTCCCAGGTGTCTTTTATACAGGTAATGAGCTGAGATTAGGAGAACTCTCTTAAAGAGAGTGCTCCTAATCTCAGCTTGTTACCTGTATAAAAGACACTTGTCCACAGAAGCAATCAATCATTCAGATTGCAAATTCTCCATCATGGCCAAGACCCAAGAGCTGTCCAAGGATGTCAGGGACAAGATTGTAGACCTACACAAGGCTGGAATGGGCTACAAGACTATTGCCAAGCAGCTTGATGAGAAGGTGACAACAGTTGGTGTGATTATTTGCAAACGGAAGAATCACAAAATAACTGTCAATCTCCCTCGGTTTGGGGCTCCAATGCAAGATCTCACCTCGTGGAGTTTCAATGATCATGAGAACAGTGAGGAATCAGCCCAGAAATACACAGGAGGATCTTGTCAATGATCTCAAGGCAGCTGGGATCATAGTCACACAAAAAAACCCAATTGGTAACACACTACACTGTGAAGGACTGAAATCCTGCAGTGCCCGCAAGGTCCCCCTGCTCAAGAAAGCACATGTACAGACCCATCTGAAGTTTGCCAATGAACATCTGAATGATTCAGAGGAGAATTGGGTGAAAGTGTTGTGGTCAGATGAACCCAAAATCAAGCTCTTTGGCATCAACTCAACTCGCTTTGGAGGAGGAGGAATGCTATCTATGATCGCTGTCAAACATGGAGATGGAAAAATTATGCTTTGGGGTGTTTTTCTGCTAAGGGGACAGGATACCTTCACCGCATCAAAGGGACGATGGACAGGGCATTGAAAATGGGCCGTGGATGGATATTCCAGCATGGCAATGAACCAAAACACACGGCCAGGGGAACAAAGGAGTGGCTCAAGAAGAACCACATTAAGGACCTGGAGTGGCCTAGCCAGTCTCTAGACCTTAATCCCATAGAAAATCAATGAAAAGAAGGACTAGGGATAACATGATAGCAGTGATCCAATATCTCAGGGGTTGCCACAAAGAAGAGGGAGTCAAGCTATTCTCCAAAGCACCTGAAGGCAGGACAAGAAGCAATGGATGGAAAGTAATCAAAGAGAGAAGCAATCTAGAACTAAGGAGAAATTTCCTGACAGTTAGAATAATTAATCAGTGGAACAACTTGCCTCCAGAAGTTGTGGATCCTCCAACACTAGACGTTTTTAAGAAGAGATTGGACAACATTTGTGTGAAATGGTATAGGGACTCCTGCCTAAACGGGGTTGGACTAGAAGACCTCCAAGATTGCTTCCAGCTCTATTATTCTATTCTATTCTATTCTATTCTATTCTATTCTATTCTATTCTATTCTATTCTATTCTATTCTATTCTATTCTAAACTTGAAGGGTGGCATAAAGTGACAGGAGAAAGTGCTCAGTGGACATTGATAAAACTGCTATTTTGGAGGCAATTACTGTCTATGTGAGGCACATTAGTAAAAGCAAAAGAAAGAAAAACCCATTCTGGTTCATAGCAGATGTGTGTAGGATAATAAAGGAGAAAAAAAATCAGCATATAGCAGATTACAAATAGTGGAAATGTACTGATAGAGAGGTGTTTAAGAACCTACAGAAAGAAACCACACAAGTTATTAGTGCTACTAAAGCATAGAAAGAGGAGGAACTGGCTAACTGTATTAAAAAATGGAATAAAACCTTTTTAGGTACATTAGCGACAGAAAGAGAAAAAATTATGCAATCACGAAAATAAAAAACGCAAACAATTTTTTTGTTAAGGAAAGCCTGGCAAAAATCATCTAAACAAATATTTTTGCTCATTCTACTAAATGCCAGTAACAAAAACAGGTTGAAAGATCACACTAGTCCTAGCAGCGCAGGTTTTTTTGCAAGGTTTTTAGAGATGAAGGTGGGTGTGAGCTAGCCCACTTAAAGCTTAAGAAAGTAATGAGTCAGGATAATACTCATCCCAGAGTTCTGAGGGAACTTCTAGGTGTGCTTGCTGGACCATTAACTGATCTGTTTAACCAGTCTCTTCTAACAGGTGAAGTTCCTGAGGACTGGTGAACAGTTAATGTTGTACCCATCCACAAGATAGAGGCTAGGGAAGAAGCTAGAAACTATAGGCCTGTGAGTTTATTGTATGCAGAGGTGAAGTTAATGGAATCATTCCTGAAAAAAAAAAAGATTAATGAACATTTAAAAGTGCACAACTTGATGCACCCAAAGCAGATTCAGGGGCGGATGAGGACAGATCATATCACATTAAACTAAAAAAACTAAACCTTTTTAAATATGTCACAAATGTTTTAGATGAAACATGGTACTGTGAACATAGCCTATCTAAATTTTAGCAAAACATTGATATAGTTCCACATAATGAGCTCATTAAAAAGTTGTACAGGATAGGGCTTATCCACTAAGTGGTTTAGTGGATAAGAAGGGTTTTTTCTGCCATCAGTTTTCTGTGTTTCTATGTTAATATGTCTCGATTTGCCCAAAATACCTGTGAATGAATTTCACACATTCAAGGAAAATCATATAAAACAGATATGTAACTGTACATCCTCAAGAGAATGCCCTTATACAATAAGTCCTTATTAGCACATATTATCCTACTGAGAAGGCATGCAGAAATATATATATTCATGCTTTCATATATGTCGATCCATACCTGTTCAGTTTTCAACATGTCCAGCTGTTCCTTAAGCTTGTTTTCGCTTTGCACAAAATCCACACACATAGTCTCTCCTGTTATGTCACGCATTTGATTAAAGTTATCTAACGGTGATTCTGGTTCTGGGCTTAGTTTTTGTTGAAGTATCTCTTCCACTGGAATGCTGTGAATCAACAGCTCACTTGGTATTAATTTTCCTTCTTTTTCTCCTATTGATTTGTCAAATTTCTGATTGAAGTCAGAAATAAAGTTTCCAGATTCATTAGACTGGTCTTTGGCTAGTTCCATACTGTAATTTTTTGTTTCATGTTCAAAAGTGTTCTTATTTTCCTCCAATTTGTGACCAACTACAAATTCTAATTTTTTACATCTTGCTGAAATGTGCTCTTTATCTTGTTTTAGGCACATAACTTCTGCATTTAATTGGCAGATTTGATGATGCTTTACTTTTAACTGTTCAGAAAGATCAGAAAGTCTTAATGAAAGTTCTAAATTCTCATGATGAGCAAGCTCAAGTTTTTCCATAAGTTCTGTTGTGTCTTTTTCTATAACTTCCCCAAAATCATTTAAAACTTTTTCTCTCTTACTGTGAAAAACTGTACTTTGAGTTTCCAACCCAATAGGAAAACCTCCCTGTAAATGTTGAATCTTTTCCACCAAAGCCTGGAGTTTGGTTTTATATTCAGCTTCATTCTTGTTCTTGCTTTCTTCTAATTCCAATTTTACCTTTAAAAGAGAATTATAATTTTCTTGGAGTTCTTGGTAATCATGTTTAAAATTTATTTCAGCAAGTGAAAAAGAGTTTTTTAGTGTATCAATCACTTCCTTTTGTTTAATGTCTTGTTGTACAAGTTTTTCATTTTCAGCTATTAATGTGTCTATTCTTTTTTGTAAATCAAAATCCCCTGAACTGGAATTGTCACTAGTTAAAATCAAGTTCCCTACCACATTCTTAATTGTGCATTTATTTAATTTCTCTTGCAAAGCCTTGTTTTCACCTTCAAGTACAGTATTTTGTGCTTCAAGTAATAAATACTTTTCTTGAAGACAATGTGCTTGCTCTTTCATTTGTTTCTCAAATAATTCTGTTTTAAGTTGCACCTCCTGAATCTCCTGTTCAAGTACACATTTTTTCTTTTCTTCCTGTCTAAGAACTTCTATCTCTTTCTGGAGGTTATTTACCAGAAGCATCATTTCTTCGGAGTTAGTATTTATTGTAGGTGGATGTAAATCTTTTAGTCTTGCTATTTCTAATGTGAGTTGATTCTGATTTTTTATTAAGTTATCATTTTCAAATTGCACAGCTTCTATTTTTATGTTCATTTCATTTTGAAAATCATCTAATTGCTGTTTAGCTTGCATAGCCATATTATCTTTAAGATTTTCAATATTTATTTTGTGTTCTATTTGTAAATCATCTTTAACTTTTGATAATTCTTCTTCATGACTGAATAAAAGCTGAGTTCTCAATCTCTCTAGTTCTGCTTCTTGAGATTCTGCCATCCTATCCAAAACAGCATCCTTTTCTTTTTGCAGCATTTCAAGTTTTATTTTGTAGTTGGTAATTTCTGCATCATGTTTCATTTCTAGTTCTTCCCTGATCTCTGAAGCTGAAGCAAGTTGAGCTTTTAGATCTCCTATAGTGATTTTTAACATATCTACTTCTTGCAATTTGGATTCTTTTTCATTTATAGTCTTTTTAACTCTTTGGATCTGTTCTCTTGCAAAACTCAGTTCTTGACAAAGATCTTCCACTTGATTTTGAAGAGAAGATTTTTCCAAGGATAACAATTTAACCTGTTTGGACAATTCTTCTTTTACTTTTTCTTTTTGATAATTAGCATCCTGAAGCATCTGATTCAGTTCATTAATTGCACTATTCATTAAGTGCATTTGGTCTTCATTAGTATTATCAGAGTATAGCTTCTCTAGATCTGCTTTTTGTTGGGCAAGGAGCTTTTCAATTTCTGCTGAATGTTCTCTGATTAATTCTTGTTTCAGTTGTACAATTTGCTGGCCATGAATTTCTTCCAATTCTGCCCTAAGGTCTGCAAGTTTCCTTTGGGCTTCAAGTTCCATTTTTTCTTTAATATCATTCTCATGTTGGGTATCTTTGTGAAATCGCTTTTGCAGTTCTTCCACAGTTCCCATTAACTGTTTTATTTCATCAGAGCATTGTCTTTCTTTTTGTTTAGAAGTTATTAGTTCAAACTTCACATTATCCATCTCTTGATTTTTTTCAAAAGTCGCTTCTTTTAATTCCTCCAGAGATTTCTCAGCAATTGATAATTTTTTCAGATAAAGAAATACATTTTCTTCATGTTCTATACATTTTGCTTCCAGTTGTTCAATAGTTGTTTGTTGTTCCTGCATTTTTTTCTTTGTAGAACAATCTTCTTCATCTTTCCATTTTTCCTATAATAAAAACAGTTACCTTATTTTATTTACTTTAAATTTCTAATGTGTTGTACTTTTATATATCTCAGATTTCTTAAGTTCTGTATTACCATGAAAAGAAACTATTGATTTAGAGTTAGAAGAATACATTACAAAAAAGTCAATAAAACGAGTACAGGATTTGGATTCAAATAGTACATTAAATTCTGAAACTGGGTTTAAAAAAGAAACTGTTCTGTTTGATAATACATGTCTACTCAAATAAACTACATTATGCTTTAATATGATAATCTTATTCTTAAAATGGATTTTAAAACAATGGCTAAGTTTATATTGTGTATCTATAAGTGACAGACAATTGTACCATTTTAAACCTCTTTTAAACAATAACTATGACAAAATGTATAGCCTTAAAATACAGACCATGTCCATGATTTTATGTTGCAGAAGGGAAACCTGCACTTCAAAGTCTTCATTTTTCTTCTGATAGTTTCTCAACAGCTGCTCTTGTTCTTCAAGCTGTTGCTGATAGGCAAATATCTGTTGCCTAGCTTGTAATAAGTCAGTAGCTGTACTGCTGTGACTAGTGTTCCTTAAAGTTTCACTTGCCTGCAACTTATGAATAGAACAGTGTATTAAGAGGCATTGTTTGAAAAAGTGGCTTCCAAATTAAGCATTCTCAGTAACATATTTTTATTTCTCTCGCACAAAGGCATATATTTTGCATTTTAAACAGAGGAAGCATTCTTAAAAGATATCATAAAGAGCAAGATATTAGCAATCCCATTAGTCCCTTTTCCTTCTGAATTTTTATAACTTCTCTAATACAATCAACCATATATTTTGGAATTACAAAAGATAAAGAAACTTCATTCAGGAAACCTACGATTAGTTGATACAGAAAAAAACTGGCTACACTTTCAGATATGTGCATGCAATAAAACAAGGGTCCCCAAGCCCTGGATCCCAATCCACTAATGGGCCACAGCCTGTTTGGAACTGGGCCATGTGAATGGATGGCTGGTGCACAGGTGCATGTGTGCAGCTTAACTTATATGAGCAACGAGCTGGCATGCATATGCACAACTCGACTTGTATGAGCGTCAGGTTGGCACACACGAGCGCAGCTTGATTTGTGTGAGTGGTGGGCTAGCACATATGCACATGTGCTCACATTGGCCCACCACTTGCACAGGCCAGTTCCCTTCTCTCCCCCCCCCCCCACTGGGCTGCCAAGCCAGAAAGGTTGGGGACTGCTGCAATAGAATGTTGATAATATAATTAGTTTAAAAAAACATATTGATTAATCAATTATGGTCACAGACCAGCATTATAAATAAAAGCATTAAAAACAACAACAATGTATCTAAACATAGATATCTAATACCAAGCCTATTAAAAAATATTTCCAAGACATTTTCAAATTAATGTAATATGGTTTCCCCCAAAGCAGCTGACTTATCTTAGAAAAATATGTTTCTAATATTTTCAGCAAGCTATCTTACATTTATGAATCTACTTAAAAAAATAACTTAGTTCCTTTGATATAAATAACTAGCATTTAGCATTAATTTCTGATACTTTCTTTCCCTTCACTGGATATAGAAATGTGTATGTCCCTTTTTAGTCAGGAGAACACAGAATTCTTCCTAATGGCTCAATACAATATAGACAGTGAGATGCTCCTAACTGATCTGAATAAACAAATAGCTTTTGATGGGAACCTTGCTGAGTTTGATTCGCTGTCCCCACACTGGAAATATGTTTACTTAGTTCCTCCTTGCATTTCACAAGACTTTGAAAACCATATAAATTTAATAAATAAATAAATATAAATTTAATAAATAAATAAATATTGTTCAAGCTTGTTTTGCCAAATTAGGAGAGATTATCTTTTTTCTTATTACTTTTTGAAGTGTTTGATGTTTCCTGATTTATTGTATACTGACCAGATTCAATGTAGTGATTTATAACTAAAACAAATCCTGAACACAGTCTTATCCATTCTTTTCCACCTCAAGCTGTTAAATAAAAGCCCAGTTTGATCAACTTGCACTTCCATTTTATCAAAATAGCCAAACCACTGTTTGTGAACTCTCTAAGTCAGCACTGTTTTTAGCTCATAATTCTAATTTGAAAGGCTCCCTTAAAGTAAAATTTTGGAATTTGGATAGAATGAATGGGCCATTATTCATAAGTATCATTTGCAAAGTCAAAGTTTAATATGAATCCAGTCACTGAACAATATATAAAATCAGAATTAATCCATTACCTCAAAAATGGGTCTGCCTAATGGGAAAGAATAGAAGACGATAGAAACATATATATTTTTCCTTCAATAACTGGAATGATTTAAGAATTTTTTTTTAATTTTAATACAATATTATCAGTACTTACATGCTGAAATTGAATTTGCAGTTTTTGACTTTGTTCTGTCAGTTCCAAAAATTCCCTCATAGTTTCATCTTTTTCCATCCTGGCTTGCTGCAGATTAGCAGTGAGTTGGGTTATAATGTTGTCTCTTTTTTTGATAGCAGTTTCAAATTCCTGCAGCTAGAGAAAGTTATGTTAAATATTAATACCATTTAAAAGGAACTTTATATCAGGTCAGATGAGTCTTGGATGCATACAAATATGTCCAGAAAACACAAAAATTAAACATTTTTAGTATAAAGACATCACAGTATATTCTCTATAATGTAACATTATCAATGGGGAATAGGGCTTGCTGACTTTCTCCTTGATGGTTGTTGATTAGGGTTTCATCAAAGAGAAAGCCACATAACTACAAAAACTATCAGGGCAAGCTAATATAAATAAACAACCAGCAAATCTCATTGGTACCATATAATTTATCTAGCCTGGCAATGAAATATTTGCAAGAAAACAAAGCTCTGAGAGTGCTAAGAATTCTATAGTACAATGCTGAGCTACATATATTCTCTTTTATATGTATAACAGAATATTGATTTCCTTGCTAATGATATTATTTTTACCAATTAATACTTTAAAATACTAATATAAATACAAGTGTTTGTCTCGGTATAATTCTAATATTAGTAGCTTATGAACACTTTTTTACATTTCTAAAAAAATTTCCAAGAACTGATTTTCAGCACAAGCCCCAAATAATTTTTTAATGTTTGTAAAAGAATATGGGACTGCTTATAGTTATACTTTTTATACTCTCTTGAATAGATCTAAAAAACTTCAATCATCAAACAATTAGCAATCATTCAAATATCATGCTCCAGAAAGATAAAACAAAAGGACAAATGGGGACAACGTTAAAGAAGAAACTGAATCCAATGAAAATTACTCTGTTGGATTGAAATAAATATTGCGACATATGCAAGACATATTTTATCAGTGAAAGAAACTGTTTTTCCAACAATCAATCCAATGCAGTTTTAAGTTGGAAGATGCCTTAGTTTCTCTTTCAGAGCTTTAAATGAGCAAAAAATGAGCTAAACGTTGAAAAAGCAAGCATAAATAAAATATTTCCTTCCATCAATTGTAGCAGATGGCATAGGATAATGTAAATGGTGACAGAGAAATAAGGAAATGGTTTTGCAATATTAGACTACAAACTGGAATCTCTACTTAACCTCATTTTCACTTTGAACATGTTCAATTTTCTCACTAAAAAAGCTAGAAAAAATGCTAAATTAAGAAAATCAAGAAAGTTGTATTGTATAAGTATGCAAAACTAGAAAAGAGATTAGAGTTCTTTTTAAGAAATAGATTCCTGCATTTTTAAATCAAGCCAATAAATCATTTTAAAAAAGTTTTTACCCTTAAACATTCTCTACATTTAGCAAACATCATAACATATTATACATTTCTAACTCATAACAATCAATTATACTCTTAGTTCTCTATACCTGCACTTTAGTATATTATGGTATTTAGTTTCAGTTATCCAAATTATACTGAAACTATTTTCAGGCCTTCTTTGATGAATATAATAAAACATAATTGTGATACTAATTGGGCAAACAAAAAGCAAGATATCAAAAGATTATATAGCAAGAGATACAGACAGTCCTCAACATATGATTGTAATTGAGCCACACTTTTGGTCATAACCCTGTCACAGTTGTAAAGTGGGTCATTTACGTGACCACATCCAATTTTATTATCTTTTTTTGTGGAAGACATTAAACAAACCCAATTTGTTAAGCAAACTGTTGTTCACTCTGGGAAAGGTTTTGCAAGAAACTGGAAATAATTGCTGGTTTCTGGCAAAAATGTCATAAATCACAGTCAACTGCAAGATGCTGCAAACAACCATAAATATGCCAAGAGCCAAAAATATAATCACATGACCCAGGGGGCATAGACATTGAAACTTTGAATCCGGATTGTAAGTCCCATTTTAGGGGTTCATCATAACTTTGAACTTAGCTTAGTGACTGGTCATAAGTTGAGGACTACTTGTAATGGAAAGATGAGAAAAGAAAAGCACTGTAATTACATCCTGGTTTTTTAAAATTCATATGCCCAAAACTTCAGTAAATACTTTCTCTTGCAAATACCATATGAAATTAACACAATGATTTTAAAATGTTAATATGTTTAATGTTTAATATTAAGACTTATAAAAATCTTGTAAAGGAAGTTGTTTTTCATTGAGTGTTTATCTTTCATTAAAAAAACAGATATACTGCAACCTAGAATAACAATGTTACATTATAAATTTAGTAAAATACAAACATCTAAGGTGGGATAAAATGCACTCTGAAAAACTCCAAGTTTTTCTGTTACTAGAAATTACTATTAAGAGTTTGTAACTTTCTATAAAGAGAGCAAATTTAGTATAAGTTACTCATAAAGTAATAAAGTTGGGATAGAAATCAATCAATCAATAAATAAATAAATAAATAAATGTTATATCATTCCAGATGAAATAATTTAAAGATAAAGGTAAAAAACATAACTGCTTCAACAAATCATAATAAGTATCTATGACTATTACTAATTATTCATACATGATATAACATACATTTTGGATGGCCTGGGACCCCTTATAACCTCATTATGGAACACTTCTTTGCTTTTAAGGATTTTATGCTGTGTATATCACATATCATATATTACATTTCATTCTTTTATCAGAGAATACTTATATTTTCTGGAATAATATTTTGAACGACAATGAAGGATAGAATAGGGGTACAGAGAATCCAATTGTTTTACAAAAATAAGACAACTCAGATTCTGACAAAACCCTGGCATACTTAAAACAATTTAGGCATAAAAATAAATATTCACAAGTAGGCTATCACAAAAAATTACTTCAGCATCTTCCACAGTTCAGATCTTATTCTAATTTAATTTCTGATCAGAGTGTTTCTTTTATCTTTTATAAAGAGCCCATGTGGTGCAATGGTTAGAAAGCAGTATTGCAGGCTAACTCTGACCATAGCCTGGAGTTTGATCCTCATGGGGCTCGAGGTTGACTCATCCTTCCAAGACTGATAAAACGAGGACCCAGATTGTTGGAAGCAATATGCTGAGATTGTAGACCTGCCAGAGAGTGCTGTAAAGCACTACAGAGTGATATGTAAGTCTAAGTGCTATTGCTATTGCTATCTGTCTGTTCACAAATGCTCTGGGTCACAAAACAAAGCACCACAAAAGTCTACATCATTCCATAAGTGTATAATGGCTAACAGTAAACATAGATCTTATAGGTGCATTTTCTGAAATCTTCCTGTAATTATTGTATCTATCATAATTTGAATAATAAAGGCAAAAGATATAATCTTTATATAAGAGGAGAGAAACCAGATATAGTATGAAAAATGGGATAAAGTTGTCTACTTTGAAATGCTATTTTCCATCACTATTTCATCAATAATCCAAAAGGACGATAAAGAATGTATACACATACTAAATATGCACAATAGCAGTGTAATGTGCACAGAATATTATATGTATACATTTTTATGGTGCAGACATTATTTAATTTATACTGTATACAACCCATCTCACTATCCAAAATGATTCCTTAGTGTTCTCCTAAGAACTAATCCAGAAATGTAATTGATTAGCATAGATTTACATATTATCCAGGTTCCAAGACATGGATAAATTTTATTGCACCATTACGTTATCAACCACCTTCTTGATTTATAAAAGGAACGCTAATTTCACTGCCCTTTCTCTAAAAAACTAGGGAATATTCTAAAAAAAAATTAACCCTATTATTTTTTATAGAATTAAAGTCAAAACTCATTAAGAACTGAATCAAAAAATGTGGAAGCTGAAGCAGTTATACCAATACTTTTAATATTAGTATCAGTAAATGAAACAAAAAAATGAACATTTTTAGAACTCAGATTGTACCAAGCATGCAGAAAGCAACATAAGGTAATTATACCTGTTGCAATCCATCTGTACCATACGCTGCCCTCATTTCTTCTAGCTCTTTATTTAGCTCTTCAATCTCTTGCTGCTTTCCAGCCAATTCATTCTTCATCATCTGCAGTTCTGTTATAGTATTCTGCACCTCATGATCAGTATACTTCTCTCCAAATTCCAATTCTTCTTCCTAAACCAATTCAAGGTTCTTAAACCCAGCATGGTACAATATTGTTTTAAAGTGAAGATATGTAAAATATTTATTTTTTTGCAAAATGAGACAGTACTTTACAGCAGTGATTCCCAACCTTTTGGGCACCAGGGACCGGTTCCGTGGAGAGAGGTTTTTGCACAGCCTGGAGGGGTGTGTGGTTTTGTGTGCTGCGGCATCCCATGGAGCTTCGACTGTTTGTGTAGCCTGGTTTTTGGCATGCCGCAACCCACTGCCAATCCACATACCGGGGGTGGGGGACTCCTGCTTTAGAGCATTGCTATGGAAACTAACTTTATTAGTATAGCTTGCTGTGCAAGAGCAACAACATTATATTAATCCAAATTAAATTTTAAAATTTGTCTTCTCAATAGTGTAAAAATGCAACAGAAGGATAGAGCACATAAGTTAGAAATTGTTATGGCATGCAAGTAGAAGAACTGCAGTTAATAGTCTTAATTCATTTCTCAAAGCAAATCATTTAGTGTTTTAGTATTAACTGCCATGAATTAATGTAAATACTGTACCCTAATAAAGTCAGAAGGTACATCAGTTCTTGTCAAAAAATTGCCACCATTTATCTGCATGAGAAAAATGTCTATATAGGTTACACTTTAAAATACAACTTAGAATGTAATTGATGTCTACTTGGAAATAACTACCTATCCTCTAGTAAGTATACAGTAGTCTCATTTTTACTCCTGATTAATTATACCTCCATTTTACTTAATCAACACAAGGAAATACTCGTCAGTAAAGTTAAATGACAAGGTCATTTCTTGAAATATCTTTCTCCAACAAAGGCTTGAAGGATGAAAAAAATGTGTTTAAAGGATTTCATTAAAAAATTAATTTTTGCAGAATCAGGTTCTTTTTCCTAATGCAGAATTATGTACAAAGGCTTGATAAAGATATCGTGGATAATTTATGTATTTTTAAGAAGAAAATACTTCAAGGTTTCCATTGCAATGTTAGCACAAAATGTATTTCCACCAAAAAGTAATACAAATCTAATACAGTTTCTCATCTAATTTGGGGGAACTAGAAGGAAGAGTTATAGAGGTGGAACCATCTAAGCAATACTGACAAATCCTCACAAAGCTAAATTAGGTCAGACCCAATTAGTAATACAACTGAGAGGGGGGGAAACATGGAAGAAATCATTATAAGCCACTTCCATACCGCTGCCAAAAAACTACATAGAACACATTCAGGTGATCACTAGCAAGTGAACTTAACTTGAGGGTAAACTTACTGGGCATCATTCTAAGACCCAAATGGAGGAAAACAGAAGTGACAATTATAAGTAACTTATATTTTTGAAAATACATCATAGATTCTGTTATTCCAAACATACCCAGTATAACAGCTGATACAAAACTCCCAAGATTTTCAAAAACTTGAATTCTGAATTGAGGAATAGAATTTTATTTGTTGTGTTGGTAACTAAAACCTTACCTAAGACACTGAAAAACAGAACTCAAGTAAATTGAAATATTAGATATTTCAGTTAAATACTGAAGGTTAAATACTAAATGTCCGATATGAATAAATTGTTAATACAAACATATCAGAAACAACTTATCCCTCTCACAATTTATCCCTGTCTTTTTGGATCATCTTATAGCTTCAGGGCCTTACATTCCAAGTTATTGCTGTGCTTATTCAAATATTTATGCAAAATGAAGCACAACAAAAAACATGAGTTATCGAATATTTGACAATGCTGTATTAAATCATACACTTCAATGTACAAATTTTCTGAAGTAACCTTTAAGCAGTAGCCCTGCTTGCCTATGGGGGAAAGGACAGACGTGTCAAATCCTTGTTCTCACCATGATCCCACCATCTTGTTTGAGCAGTTATGGATACAAATAGAACTCTATGAAGTCCATTAAATAATTTGACAGAGGATGCAAAAGATGTACTCAACAACAACTTGTATGGATGAGTTTCTCCACACAGTCTTTGTGCCTTGCATGAGAAATAGTCCTATGGGTGAAGGAACCAATATGAGTTGGACAATGGCACAGAATATGGAAAAGTTTGGGTTTCACTACAGCTCTGTAACCTGTATTCAGTCAGCCACGACTGTCAATAATAATCTATCAATCTAGATCACTGGTGTCAAATTCGCCACGTCACGTGATGTGTCACGTGATTATTATTATTTTTTTGCATTGCCGGAGCTGCGATGGCCGCAGCCTCCGCATGATGCAACCGGCCTGCGGGCTGGCAGTTTGACACCCCTGATCTAGATAGTAAGTAGAGCTCATTAGGGAAATTCAAGAAATTCAAGAAATTCAAACTCTAAAGAACCAATAAGGAATATGAAAATTTATATAGACTTAATTTTTCCTTTGTACTTTGTTTTCATGGAAAGATAAGAACAGGTTTATCCCAGCTGACTTAGAGGTAAGTAAGTAAAGTCCTAAGTTTCAGTGATGTAGAAGCTGGAGAATCAAGAATGATATAACTATCTAAAGAGCAATGGAGTTAAAAGCAAAGTAATGTTTTGGATCTGCCTTTGTTTCATTTTATTATATTGTGATTTATTCCCTTCTGCTCTGTCCTATATGAATATTCCTTAGTGGAGAAGCAATTAGTTTAGAAAAACTTTTTCAAGCTAATTATTCAACTCTTTTTGTTTTTTGTCCTTTGTGGATTCTGTTGGTTCCTTAATTTCAATTTCAATTAAACAAGGGTTGGATTTCTTTGCTGAATCAATCCATTCTGAAAGGTTTTTAACTTTATACACTTCCTGCTAGGCTGAGCTACTGAGAAATGTCAAAGGAGACTTATCCATACATTAAACCACCGCAAAGAAGTACTAAAGAGGGTGTTGGCAGCATACTTAATAAGCTGCTCATAAATGTATGGGAGAGTGTAGCAAGAGAATTGTAAATGGAGGTACCAAGAGGACCAGTCTATCACATCCCTTCTCATTACAATGTTCCAATGCTTTTATATATGCATTATAAAAATTATATATCGTTATATGCTTAATGTATTTATGCTCAAACAGTAAAAGACACATTCATACCTAGTACAATTAGAGTATATGTATATAATAAAATAAAATTTCTACAGGCATATAACTATATCTTTATGTGCATTTATGCATGTGGATATATATGTAGTGTATGTGTATTGTATACAGACATATTTACACATCAGAAAATAGTCCAATAATATTTGATAATTATTGATAAATCCACTTTTGCAAAGCTATAGCATTTTATTTAGTCATAATATTTCTCCTAAAATTATTTTTACGAATACTTATTTAGATGTGTATTGTAGATCATCTTTCACTATGCTGATTTTATAAAATGGTTCACATAAAATAAACTGACATAATAAAAATAGAGCATAAATAATTTAAAGCAGCATTTATAAACTATGCTTTTTTTAAGCAACATATAAGACATCACATCTTACCTCTGAGCTGTAATCATCTGCTGGAGTAGAAATCTCACTTTCTAGCTAAAACAGAAATAAAAATACATGATTTTTTTATAGTATTCTAACATAGGAAGATAATGAAAATCTTCAGTATCTTGAACAACAGTTGCTAGGCAGCATCTCTTATTGCTAAGACTGCTTAAAATTAACACACATTTTTAAAAGGTGCTTATATTGGAAAAATGAAGCAAAATGTAATGACTTGAATAATAAGGCTTGAATAATAAACAAAGATTACTCTTGGCAATTGGTAATTTGAATCTCTCTTGATATTTCTTTCCTGGAATTAAATTGCAAGAAACCTTTTGGAGCCTATAATCAAGTTGAAACTTGTCTTTGGGCTTTAGGAATCATTTTACCTTACTGACTTTGGGCATATTTGAATCTTGGTACAAATCTTAAGTATAAACTAACATTACAGAGAATTCAGTTCACAATGGGGACATTCCTTAAAGCTGACTGTGATACTACATACAATTGCAGGTGGAAAAAAATTCTATTATTACAGCCAAACTCAATAAAAGTAGTTTTAGCTTTTCTGTGAAATTGATTTCCTGGTCTAGTTTATCTAGTGAGACTAAAAGTTGGGCCAGAACATGTGTTGTGCTTGATATAAACTGCTCAGATTTGTTCAGCAGTTTGATGGTCTTCAAATCCAATAAAATAAATATTAAAGCCTGGTCCTTCTTGGTCTCTTGCTAATTTTGATGCCATCAATCATGGTATCCTTCTGGACCAGCACAGGGGATTGGGAATGAGAGCATGGTCTTGATGAAGTTCTCTTTCTGCCTTTAGTGCTGGTTCCAGTTAAGTTAGTATAAGTGGGAGAACAGAGACCTCTTTCTTCTGGGTTCTTCAATCTCCTTGCTGTAATATTTACATTAATATTTACATGATGCCATTCGGAAAGGTCATCATCCAGCAGCATGAAGTTAGGTGATATCAATATGCTGACAATATCCAGTTACATATCTCAGCTCTAAGCCAACCAAGTGATGCTGTCAAGGTTCAATTTCAATATTTAGAGGCTAGGAGTTTGGGTGCAAACAGATTTACTGTATGCTCAACCCTTGACAGAACAAATGGCTGTGAATTTGGGGAGCATTCAGTTCCAGAGATCTTTCACAGTTGTATATAGGGTTATGCTATCCCAGATAAAAGTGGTATGTAATTTTGAAATCCCTATAGATCTGTGGTTCCACAAACCATCTTGTGTGATAAGTGCACTCATTTATGAATTGGGGGCTCTATTCACAGTCAGTGGCATTCTAGTTATGCTTGATCTGGATTATTACAATGTGCTTTACATGTTGCTATCCTTGAAAGTCATTTAGAAACTACAACTGAATGTGTAGTTGTTCAGTAGAATGTGTAAAAAATTGTGGCAGCATGAGTTATAGGTGTACATGTGCACTCTTATGTAACACTGCAAATATGTAAGTCCACTGATTGCCAATGGAGGTCAAGGTACAATTCAAGGTGTAAGATAAGATAAGATAAGATAAGATAAGATAAGATAAGATAAGATAAGATAAGATAACCTTTATTGTCATTTTTTTTTTACTGTGGGCACAACGGCACACATCAAAAATGAGATTTAGTTGCCTGCTCTCAAAGTGAAACACATACATGACACACACATATATAGACCCACACCCCTATATATACATAACAAATAAATATTAAATATTGTCCATCTTGAATATATAACGGAAGGAGGAAGCTTGAGAGTTCACAAAGTTAATGCTGTACGGAATGAAACTATGGCTGAATCTGGATGTTCTGCTTCGGATATCACAAAGTCTGATAATTTTCAGGATTATCATGGTTCAGTTATCTCTTCCTATCCAATATGACCCAACAGGATTAGTATGCTCTGGATTCTATAAAAAGCCATGCCTTTTCTGTTGCAACACCAGTCCTCTGGAATTGCCTTCCCTTCCTCAAATATGGTCTGTCCCAGCCCTGTCAGCCTGAAGATCTGTGTCTTCCTCAGGAACTGGTTCAATTATAACTACAGGTAGTTCTCCACAACTGTTCATTTAGTGATCATTTGAAGTTACAACTTCACTGAAAATAATATATGATCATTTTCCACACTTACAACTGTTGCAGCAACCTCATAATCATGTGATCAAAATCCAGGTGCTTGGGAACTGGCTCATATTTATGATGGTTGCAGTGTCTCAGTGATCACCTTTTGCAACCTTCTGATAAGTAAAGTTAACAACCATGTTACTAACTTAACTATAGCGATTCACTTAACTGTGGCAGGAAGGTTGTATAATGGGGCAAACTCACTTAACAAATGTCTCACTTAGAAACAGAAATTGTGGGCTCAACTGTGGTCGTACGTCAAGGAGTACCTGTATACTCGTATTTAATGCTTTTAACTTTTGTTAGCTATCTAAAGGCTTCTGGCAAGTGGGCAGCTGGATGGATGGATGGATGGATGGGATGGGATGGGATGGGATGGGATGGGATGGGATGGGATGGGATGGGAGGGAGGGAGGGAGGGAAGGAGGAAGGAAATGAACTTTAGCTAGAGTAGTATATGCTAGTAATATTCTGTGGGAGTACATATCTTGTGAATTTATAACTTAATTAGATAGGCAACATTTTAAAATTTCACTTATATTTCTCCATATTTGTAAAGTGTTTGTAATTGTTTAAAAAAATAAACAAAGGATAAATTTATATTAGTCAAAATCTGTACATCATAAAGAAGTTGTTCTCTAAAATTACTATTTATAAACTGACAAATACTAACAAGGTTGAGAGTATTTTCACATTTATAGATAGAAACATCTGATTATTTTTATTATTATTACTATTGTATTTTTGTGTCATGTACTAATTTGATCTGTGAGGACCCACAGAGGATTTCCAACAGACATACAGGTAGTTCTTGTCTAACATCTATTTGTTCAGCCAATGCTTGAAGTTAGGATAGAGCTGAAGGGACTTACAACTGATCCTCAAAGTTCCTAATTGGGCCGTTCTTTTGCACACTAGTGAAAGCTCGGTATGTGAAAAAAGGCAACCATCTTTTAGATTGAGCTTCTTTTATGAAAGAAAGCCCTGGGTCCCATGTGAACAGAAGCCCTGGGCAGGGTGTGAAACAAGTCCTAGCTATACCAGTATGAAAGAAGGCAGCATGAAAAAATGTCCTGGCAGGTGTGTAGTGCGATGGTGGCAGTATAGCTGGGCAGCTGGATAGGCAAGCATCTAAAAGGACAGAGATGGAGTTAGATAGATAGGTGGGGAAAGTTCAAGAATATTATTTTACTGAGGCTCAGTGCTGGAACAGACCAAGAAGGAATAGCTTGGTGAGGGTGGATCCCCATCTAATAATCAATGGGATTCCCTTAATAATAGCAATGGAGACTGCAGGGGTTGCTAATGTAAGTAGTAGTAGTAATGTAAATACTACCAGTGTTTAGAAATTCCAGTTACAATTATCATAATTTGCATGCATTACATTGCAATAAAACCAACTATTAACTCAATATTTACAGATTGTCAATAACCAGTAATATTTCCAATAAACATCAATGTAGAATATTATTTTGTGAAATCCTTTTAAAATACCACAAATTCAATAAATTCTACATAGATTTATTATTTTTAACAATATTTATAATCTGTCTCAATTCTGTCAGACTCTGCGCTATAGCCTCTTATGGTACTGTTTTGAGCTATTAATATTATGGCCCTTGTAAAATATAGTGGTTACTAATAGCACTACACGAGAAAATTACTTGCTCTTACTTTTGAAACGAAAATGTTTGAGAATGTTTACAACATTTAATTTACTACACCATCTATCAATAAATAGGCTCAAAGTCTAACTCTAGTTTTTTTTGTTTTTTTTAAAAAATCTCAAAGTCTGAAACACTTACATCTGTGGTATATGTTTGATTATCCTTGATCATTTCATCAGTGTGCAAATTTCTCACTTTAACAGATTCAGATGTAGCAGCTGCTCCTTTTTGAAAGTTATGTGGGGATGCTTCTTCTGTTTGCAATTGGTTAATATCCAAACCTTCTTGTATCAATTCTTTATCTTTGACTTTTGATATCTTTTTCTTCTTTTGCTTCTTAAATGCATGCTGCCCATCAGAGTATGCTTTGCGTTGTCTAAACTGTGCAAGCTGAACATAAAAGAAAATCCTGTTAGACATGGGCATTTTACAGCCTGTGGGCCACATCCCGCCCTTTAACTGTCCCTGTCTGGCCAAGGCGGCAGTGGCAGGATGGCAGAAGGATGGCAGCAGTGGCATGGAGGTAGCAGCCCTCCACAACAGTCCCAGTTCGGCTCTTTGGGAAAATTGCCAGCCCTTATGTTTGAGTAAAAGATTTCTAATATATTATATATGAAAGTATTTTTTAAAATGCATGGTGTTCTACATAAACTTGCAATGTAATTGTAGGTTAATACAGACTAAAGGTCAATTCTCGCTTAATTTATATACAAAATGTGAAAATAGCATCAGAAGAAGTTGTAGTCCAATAAGAGAATCAGCATATATCTTTAAATCTTCAAAGTAGTCAGTAATTGCTTAGAAATAATTCAAAATAAATTCAAAGTTAAAAACTGATAATACTGTATTGTTGTCAATTTTTATTTCCCTTCCAGCCAGAAACAAATATATGATACAAAAGAACAATGAATCTGAAACCTTAAAACTTTAAACAATCCTAATCTGACTTTATTCTTACGAATGTCAACATTTTTTAAATATATATCAAATATATATACCGTAAACAGAAGCAGACATCCTTACTATTTGTGAGTTAAAAAATATAAATGTATCCTGCCATTTGAATAAACAAAAAAACAGTCCAGAAAGAATTTGCAGAAAACAGAAAGTATTTGCAAATCAGGCACAAGCTGATTTGCGTTATGTCTCTGAAATAAAATAATTTTTGCAATCTCCTTCCCTAGAGTACTGATAATCCAGCATTTGGCTTCTCTCCCATTCACAGGAGGATCTTGAGATTTGTAGAACAAAAATATTCACCTATATATTTAGCCCTTGCTTCCTATTAGTTTTATTTGCCTATTAGATTACCCAATTAACTAATTTATTTATTAGGTTTTTATGCCACCCATCTCCTCTGTAAGGTGACCCTGGTCAGTTTAGCAATTTCTAATTTTAAAATAGCAACATTTATTTAATGAAATCTTATGAAAGCTGAAGTATTTCCTGGGGGAAGGGAGAGAGGAAGAAAGACAGGAGAAATTTCCTTAGCATTCTTTCCAGTGACTCCATTCAGCTACCTCCATCAAGCTTAGGGTAAACAACAGTAAACACAAGAGACGTACTTTCATAGCAAAAGACTCTTTCTATTCTCTGAAACTATTGTTATCATAGACATTTAACATCAGCATAAGCAAAAGCCTGCAAATCTACTCATCTTAATCTTATTAATTACAATTGCAGAGACATTTTTTGTTATATCAGATATATTTATTAATTACAATCAATAAATGGATACTTATCTTTATGTGACTGATTCTCAAGGTCAAACAATCTGATTTTTAAATGACTAAATAAATGAATTTAAATTTTAAATGAAGACTTGGTTGCATATTTAAAATATCTACTATAACTCAATTAAATTCTAATTAAAGGTAGAATTTGACTTTTTAAAATGTTAATAACAAAAGAATGGAAAAATATGACTATTACAGATAGTCCTTAATTAGCAACCATTCATTTAGTGACGGCTCAAAATGAAAACAGCATTGAAAAAAGTGACATGGCCGTTTGATACGATTGGCCCTTTCCAGGGTGATTTGCGGAACCGGTGATGTACGATAGTCAGGCTGACTATCGGGCCTCGCATGCGGCTTAAGAAGACACGGACAACATCTTTCTTTGGTGAGGTGTGTAGAAGCAGGAGCGAAAAGACCCCTTGAGTTCTTACGCACCTACTTTTATTCGAGTATAGCAGGTATGGGAGTGG